>NC_091299.1:27033523-27113523 GCF_038502225.1 Cherax quadricarinatus
CCTCTATCATGGTGGCCCCGGGGGCACACAACCTGGCCCACCACCTTGTCCACTTTCCCTTCCCCCTATCGAGGACCCCATCACCCCCTACCTAAGCTGGATAGAGGCAAAGGGAAAGTGAAGGCGCTGTTGTGTGGATGGGAAAACATAAGGTATACGTTACATGACAGCCTCGCAGAGGAGAGGAGCGATATATCCACAATAGGCCTATCATATGTCGTTATGAACATTACTTTGACCTGGTAGGCAACGCTCTCGTTTCACACACACTGAGTGTCCGTGGTTCGATCCCCCGTCTGTTCCCATTCACCTAGCAAACAAGTAGGTACTTGGGTGTTAGTCGACTGGTGTGGGTGGCATCCTGGGGGATAAGATTGAATGACCACAATGGAAATAAGACAGACAGTCCTCAATGATGCACTGACATTCTTGGGTTATCCTGGGTGGCTAACCCACCGGGATTAAAAATCCGAACAAAATCTTATTTTATCTTACTGTGGAGCCATCAAGACTAGAAAACACACTTGAACATACTTGACCTTATCTTCACAAATAATGAGGACCTGATAAGAGACATAAGAATATCAAAAACAACTAATTCCAATCACAACCTAATCGAAGTCCAGACGTACATGCATAGGGGTCCTGAACAGCAGAATGCATGTACCTGTGAAGGTGTCTTCACAAAATACAACTTCAACAACAAGAACATCAACTGGGAATATGTAAACCATGTCCTAAACAGAACATGTTGGGAAGATGTCTTAAATGACATGGATCCAAATCAGTGCCTTGAAAGGATCAAATTCTGGCAACAAAATAGAGCGAAACACCAAGGTCAAAGACCTGGGAGTGATCATGTCGGAGGATCTCACCTTCAAGGACCATAACATTGTATCAATCGCATCTGCTAGAAAAATGACAGGATGGATAATGAGAACCTTCAAAACTAGGGAGGCCAAGCCCATGATGACACTCTTCAGGTCACTTGTTCTATCTAGGCTGGAATATTGCTGCACACTAACAGCACCTTTCAAGGCAGGTGAAATTGCTGACCTAGAAAATGTACAGAGAACCTTCACGGCGTGCATAACGGAGATAAAACACCTCAATTACTGGGAGCGCTTGAGGTTCCTAAAACTGTATTCCCTGGAATGCAGGCGGGAGAGATACATGATTATACACCTGGAAAAATCCTAGAGGGACTAGTACCGAACTTGCACACGAAAATCACTCACTACGAAAGCAAAAGACTTGGCAGACGATGCAACATCCCCCAATGAAAAGCAGGGGTGTCACTAGCACGTTAAGAGACCATACAATAAGTGTCAGGGGCCCGAGACTGTTCAACTGCCTCCCAGCATACATAAGGGGGATTACCAACAGACCCCTGGCAGTCTTCAAGCTGGCACTGGACAAGCACCCTGGAGTTTACCTGGAGTTTACCTGGAGAGAGTTTCGGGGGTCAACGCCCCCGCGGCCCGGTCTGTGACCAGGCCTCCTGGTGGATCAGCGCCTGATCAACCCAAAGTCGGTTCCTGACCAGCCGGGCTGTGGCTCGTACGTTGGTTTGCATGCAGCCAGCAGCAACAGCCTGGTTGATCAGGCTCTGATCCACCAGGAGGCCTGGTCACAGACCGGGCCGTGGGGGCGTTGACCCCCAGAACTCTAACCAGGTAAACTCCAGGTAAACTTCCTGGCAACCGAAGCATGTTCTAGGCATATTCCCCTAAGAAAGAAGAAGAGAAGGAGTAAACTGGAGAGAGAAAGACGCTCCCTCTACAGAAGACGACGAAGAGTCACTGAGTTCCTCAGGAGTGCTAGAATATCTGATACACGAAAGGAGGCGCTGACCAGGGAAGTGGAAACTATCGAACTTAAGCTAAACGACTCTAACAGGAACCAGGAGAGACAGGAGGAGCTTAAAGCTATTAGTGAAATTGAAAGAAATTCAAAATATTTCTTTTCATATGCCAAAAACAAGGCAAATACCACATCTAGTATCGGGCCCTTACTCAGACAGGATGGGACTTACACAGATGACAACAAGGAAATGAGTGAAATATTGAAATCCCAGTACGACTCTGTGTTTAGTAAACCACTAATCAGTCTGAGGATCAACGACCCAAATGATTTCTTCATGAATGAGCCTCAAAACTCCATAAATGTATGCCAGATTTCTGAAATTACCCTATCTCCGATAGATTTCGAAAAAGCCATTGACAACATGCCCATGAACTCAGCCCCTGGCCCAGACTCATGGAACTCTGTTTTCATTAAGAACTGCAAGAAACCCCTCTCGCGTGCCCTAAGTACACTATGGAGGAGGAGATTGGACATGGGTGAAATTCCACAGTCACTTAAAACAACCGATATAGCCCCACTCCATAAAGGTGGCAGCAAAGCATTAGCTAAGAACTATAGACCAATAGCTCTGACGTCCCACATCATAAAAATCTTTGAAAGAGTGCTAAGAAGCAGGATTGCAAATCACCTGGATTCCCAAAATCTGCACAATCCAGGGCAACATGGGTTCAGGGCAGGTCGCTCCTGCCTCTCACAACTACTGGATCACTATGATATGGCCTTGGATGCACTGGAAGAAAATCAGAATACAGATGTAATATACACAGACTTTGTAAAAGCATTTGACAAATGTGATCATGGTGTAATAGCCCATAAAATAGGTGCTAAAGGAATAACTGGGAAAGTGGGGAGATGGATCTTCAACTTCCTAACAAATCAAACACAAAGAGTAGTGGTCGACAGAGTTAAATTGGAGGCTGCCATAGTGAAGAGCTCTGTTCCACAAGGCACAGTACTCGCCCCCATCTTATTCCTTATCCTCATATCAGACATAGACAGAGATATACATCATAGCACCGTATCATCCTTTGCGGATGGTACTAGGATCTGCATGAGGCTGTCATCTGCTGAGGACGTCGTTAACCTCCAAGAAAATATAAACAAAGTTTTCCAGTGGGCAACGATAAACAATATGATGTTCAACGAGGACAAATTCCAATTACTCCATTGTGGAAAACTGGAGGAGATAATAACTAGAACAGAGTATACTACAGACTCTGGCCATGCAATAGAGCAGAAAAATAATGTAAGGGACCTGGGAGTAGTAATGTCTGAGGATCTCACTTTCAAGGATGACAACAGTGCCACGATCGCACGTGCAAAGAAAATGATAGGATGGATAATGAGAACGTTCAAAATGAGAGATGCCAAGCCAATGATGATCCTTTTCAAATCACTTCTCTCTAGGCTGGAATACTGCTGTACATTAACATCTCCATTCAAAACAGGTGAAATCACAGATCTAGAGAGTGTACAGAGATCCTTTACTGCACGTATAAGTTCTGTCAAGCACCTTAACTACTGGGAATGCTTGGAAGCACTTGACTTGTACTCGTTGGAATGCAGGAGGGAGAGATATATCATAATCTACACTTGGAAAATCTTGGAAGGAATGGTCCCAAATTTGCACACAGAAATCACTCTCTATGAAAGTAAAAGACTGGGCAGGCGATGCAAAATGCCCCCAATAAAAAGTAGGGGCGCCATTGGTACGCTAAGAGAAAACACCATAAGTGTCCGGAGCCCAAGACTGCTCAACAGCCTCCCATCAAGCATTAGGGGAATTGCCAATAAACCCCTGGCTGCCTTCAAGAGAGAGCTGGACAGATACGTAAAGTCAGTGCCGAATCAGCCGGGCTGTGGCTCGTACGTTGGACTGCGTGCTGCCAGCAGTAACAGCCTAGTTGATCAGGCCCTGATCCATCGGGAGGCCTGGTCATGGACCGGGCCTCGGGGGCATTGATCCCCGGAATAACCTCCAGGTAACCTCCAGGTAACCTCCAGGTAACCTCCAGGTACTAACTTTTTCACTAGGTATTTGAGGAGGTAGATCATAATAATGAATATGATATTGTGTATATGGACTTCAGTAAGGCTTTTGATAGAGTTCCACATCAAAGACTACTGAGGAAAATTAAGGCACATGGAATAGGAGAATAAATTCTTTCCTGGGTAGAGGCATAGTTGATAGATAGGCAGCAGAGAGTTTGTGTAAATAGAGAGATATCAGAATGGAGGCACATCACAAGTGGTGTTCCACAGGGGTCAGTGTTGAGTCCTTTGCTGTTCACAATTTACATAAACGACTTAGATGAGAGAATATATAGCGACATAAAATAGGCCGTCCAATTCATTCTAATGAGAACATTAGAGCACTCCAGGAAGATTTGAATAGACTAATGCAGTGGTCGGAGAAGTCAAAGATGCAGTTTAATATAGGTAAATGTAAAGTTCTAGTTGTTGGACAGGAAAATAATCATGCCACATATAAACTAAATAATGTAGATCTTAACATTATTGATCGTGAAAAGGATTTAGGAGCTCTGGTTAGCAGTGATTTGAAACCAAGACAACAGTACATAAGTGTTCACAATAAAGCGAACAGAATCCTTGGCTTCATATCAAGAAGCATAAATAATAGAAGTCCAAACGTTCTTCTTCAACTCTGTACATCTTTGGTTAGGCCTCAGTAAGATTATGCTGCACAGTTCCAGTAACCATATTACAGAATGGATATAAATGCACTGGTAAAGATATAAAGGAGGATGACGAGGCTGATCCAATGTATCAGAAATCTTCCTTATGAGGAGAGACCGAGGGCCCTGAATCTGCATTCTCTAGAAAGGTGTAGAATTAGGGGGGAGGGAAACAGGAATAAATAAAGGGGGTGTAAATGGCTTGCTAAAAAATATCTAGCCAAGACAGGACTTGCAGCAATGGTTTCAAGTTAGAAAAATTCAGATTCAGAAGGATATAGGAAAGTACTGGTTTGGTAATATAGTTGTGGATAAGTGGAACAAACTCCCAAGTACCATCATAAAAGCTAAAATGTTGTGTAGTTTTAAAAATAGGTTAGATAAATACATGGTCAAGACGTGGCTAGTGTGCTCTCTGTTTTAAGATACCTGAAATTGTGATAATTGCTTCCTATGACTATGAGCAGCTATATCTCCAGCTTAAGGCAGAATCAATGGAAACAAGAAGAGAAATTCAATGACTGAAGGGTATGGGCAAGGATTATCCCCAGAACAATGTCGCTGATGATCAGACCAATGAATGGGTACTAGTCAGAACAGAAGGAATGAAGCTGAAGATGAAGAAGGTCTAGGAGACTGCTGCAGAAGCCAGCAACTCTTTTTCCTTGTTATCAGACAAATGTGAATTGACCATCCATGATCTTCCAACAAGGACAATTGTCAATGACACAGTGAAGCCAGCCAGTGAAGACATCCCAGCAAGGACCATCTCGAAGTAAGAGGTAAGAATACTGTTTGAGTTGGGGATAGTCAGATTAAGTTTATGGATAGGGGTTTTTGTCTCAGAGATTGGAAGAGGCAGAGGGTATGTTTCCCTGGGGCTGGGATGAAGGATATTGTTAGCCATCTGGACGACATCATGAGAGGTAATGATGCTGGAGGCAACGATGCTGCCAGACATAGGAATGAGGACCTGATTAGCAGATATAGGTCAGCAATAGACATAATTAGGAAGAAGGGAGGGAACCTTGTGTTATGTGGTATTTTGCCAAGAAAAGGAGTTGGAAATGAATGGTTGTCCAGGGCAATTGGTGCCAATTGCTGGCTAGACAAACACTGTAAGGAAAATGCCGTAACATTCATTGACAACTGGGACCTCTTCTATGGCAGAAATGACATAGTATATGCCACGGGGGTTCACTTATCTAGGTCTGGAGTGGGGGCACTGGCCAATGCAGTGGAGGGAGCTGTTAGGGCTTTAAACTAGAAAAAGTTAGTGGAATGGGTTTTGGGGGAAAAACGATGAAATCCCAGTGTAGCAATATTGTGAGTTTTAGGGAAACCAGTAATAGGCAGATTGAGGTAGATATTTGAAAGCCAGTGGCACTATGTGACAAGGACAGTAATGGATATAGTGGAAAAGTAGAAATGAGCAGGAAGAGAAAAGAGAAAGGAGGGTCTCTAAATTTATAATGCACTAATAGTCATGTGCTAGGAATAAGACGGATGAGTTGAGATTAAAAATTAAGACACATGTGCAACATCTGGGTATCTTTACTGTAGATGTTTTGCCATCCAGTGGCTTTATCAATACAAATTCTAGGACATTTTGAAGACAGTAGAACTGTATACAAAAGATGAGAAAATCAGTCCCTCAGCCTTAGAGTTGGTGTGAAGAGCACCATAGTCGTGAAGATTCTGGAGCACAGGTAAGAAGGCTGGTACTTATATACTAATGTCAGGTGAAAAGGGACGGGTAGCAGATGAGGGCATAGTCATTGGTAGGCAGGATTTGCCAGTGGAAGTAGGTCATACCCAAAGGGATGGGTTAGTTGTAGTAGCCATGAAGAAGGTTATGTAGATATCCTCTGAACCAAGATTCCATGATGTTGCAGTGTCTGACAAGTTGTACAAGAATGTTATACAATGCCGACAAGATGAAAATTAAGACAATGTGCAACATCTGGGTATCTTTATTGTAGACGTTTCAGCATCCATCCTTGTACAACTTGTCAGACACTGTAACAAAATGGAATCTTGGTTCAGAGGATATCTACATAACCTTCTTATAAGGCTAACTTTTGTCAGATTGACTGGAATTCCTTGACTAGAAATTTAGAGTCAAACAACTTCTTAGAGGTAGTTCAGGATTGTTTTTAAAGCAGTTTGTTACAGAACCTACAAGGGGAAATAACCCGTTTGATTTGGTTCTAGCAAACATAGAAACCCTTGTTAATAATTTAGAAATTACAGAGGAACTCGGCACAAGCGACCAGTGAATGGAAATATGAAAGTAAGGATAACTCAGTGACGGTCCCAGATTTTTGCTTAGTGGATTACATTGGGCTTAGAGAATACCTGTCATCTGTTGACTGGGGTAACAAAAGGAGCTATCAGTATGACAGCTTTCTAAACATTATATATGCTGCCCAAAGAATGATTATTCTGTATAAAAAAAAATTGAATAGAAATGATTCAAACATCTTTTAGGTCAGAAGAAAGGAATTTATAGGAGCATCACAAGAGGTGAAGGTCATCTTATAAATCAATATTTTCACGTTAAGAGGGACGTTAAAAAAGGGGATAAGAAAAGTAAAACTGGACCATGAAATTAAAGTTGCTTGGGATTCAAAAAGTAACCCCAAAGGTTTTTTCCAGGTTTAAAGAACAAAAGTTAGAGATAAGACAGGTCCCATTAAAAATAACTCTGGGCATCTTACTGACAAGGAGAATGAAATATTCTCGAATTTTAATAACTATTTTCTCTTGGTTTTCACACAGGAAGACACTAATAATATCCCAATAATTAATTTTTATAATGGGTCTGAAGAAGATAAATTATGTTATATCACAGTCACTAGCGATATAGTTGTCAAACAGATAAACCGATTGAAGCAAAATAGATCCTGGGTCCTGATGAGTTTTTTTTCAAGGGATCTTAAGGAGTGCAAAATGGAACTCTGTGAATCATTGACTAATATTTTTAATATATCTTTTCAAACAGGTGTAATGTCTGATTTGTGGAAGATGGCTATTGTAATTCCTATTTTTAAAGCAGAGGACAAGTTACTACCATCAAATTACCAGCCAGTAAGCCTGACCTCAATTGTAGGCAAATTACTAGAGTCAATTATAGCTGATATTATAAGAAGCCATCTTGATAAGCATAATTTGATTAATGATAATCAGCATGGATTCACGAGGGGCCATTCCTCCCTAACTAATTTATTAACCTTCTTCAGTAAAGCTTTTGAGGTTGTTGATCATGATAAAGAAATTGATATCGTTTATTTGGATTTTTAGTAAGGTTTTTGATAGAGTACCGCACCAGAGACTGTTAAAGAAAGTGGTAGCTCTTGGCACTGGGGGAAAGTGCTGTCATGGATCGAGTCATGGCTCACAAAGATAAAGCAGAGAGTGTGCATTAATGGGGTTAAATCTGAGTGGGGATCTGTTACAAGCGGTGTTCCACAGGGATCAGTTTTAGGTCTGTTGTTGTTTATAATATATATCAATGACCTTGATGAGAGAATTACTAGTGATGCGAGCAAGTTCGCTGATGACACGAATATAGGTAGGATAATTGATTCAAATGGAGATTTCACGGAACTTCAGGAGGATTTAGACAAACTCAGTTCGTGGTCAGAAAAGTGGCAGATGCAAATCAATGTAGATAAATGCAAAGTTCTGAAGCTCGGGAATACCCAAGCTAAATAATGTAGAACTTAGCCATACAGATTGCGAGAAGGACTTGGGGGTCGTGGTGAGCAGCAACCCTAAACCAAGACAGCAGTGTATCAATATTGGTAGAATTACCGTCGTTTTGATGAGGACCTGCCTCGTATGGGCCAGTAGGCCTTCTGCAGTGTTCCTACATTCTTATGTTCTTATATGTTAAGTAAAATGACATATGCAACTACTGTGACATTTTATTGTGGCAACGTTTCTCTCCCACAGGAGCTTTATCAAGCTGTAACGGCTTGATAAAGCTCCTGGAGAGCGAAATGTTGCCAAAATAAAATGTCAAATTAGTTGCATTTGTATCCTTTTACTTAACAAGACAGTAGTGCCTAAGCGTGCATAATAAGGGATTCAAATCAAGAAGTGTAAGCAATAGAAGTCCAGCAGCCATACTACAGCTTTATACATCATTAGTAAGGCCTCACCTAGATTACGCAGCTCAATTTTGGTCTCCATATTATAGAACTGATGTAAGTTCATTACAAAACATTCAGCGAAAAATGACAAAATTAATACATAGCATTAGAAATCTTTCGTATGAAGGAAGATTGAAGTCCCTTAAATTACATTCACTTGTAAGACAAAGAATGAGGGGAGACATGACTGAAGTGTGTAAGTGGAAGATTGGTATTAATATAGGGGATATAAATAAAGAGAAGAACCAAGAGAGAACCTGCAATAATGGAGTCAAATTAGATAAGTTTAGATTTAGAAAGGGTATAGAATGTATTGGTTTGGAAATAGGGTAGTTGATGAGTGGAACAGTCTACCTAGTAGGGTAATGAAGCTAAAACCTTGGGTAGTTTCAAGTTTAGGTTGGATAAATATATGAATGAAAGGGGTTGGATTTGAGTGGGACTTGCACATGAATAAATAGATTTATCAGATGTGATGAATGGTTTTGAAAACTGAAAAGTTGAAGAATTGAGACATTTATGTAACATATGGGAATCTTTAATGAAGAAACGTTTTGACACACAGTGGCTTCATCAGTCCAATACAAAGCAGGAAGGAATAAGGAGAGGAGGAGTTTGAGGTAATCAATTCCTCAGCCAGGAATCGATGTATTCAGTCCATCAATCTTGTAGGAAGTACAGTATAGGGCCAGAGAGGTGACTTATATACTGCAGTCAGGTGAGTCGAAGCAGGAGGAGGGGAGATCACAGTGGGACCATCCACTAGTAAGTAGGTCTTCATCCAAAGTGAGCAACACTTGGGTATCTTTAATGAGGAAACGTTTCACCACACAGTAGTTTTATCAGTCCATACAAAGGAAAACAGTGAAGAGCAGGAGGAGTTTGAGGTAATCAGTCCCTCAGCCTTGAATTGATGTGGTCAGCCCATCAATCTTGAAAAGCATACAGCATATGGTTAGGTTAGGTTAGGTAAGGTTTGTCAGGAAACAGGACAAATGTTTCCTGATGCGGGTCTTAGTAAGATGATGACCCACCTTTGGAGCTTTTGGTCATCTGACCGAGGCCTTCTGCTGGCTTACTGGTCCACCCCTTTAAAAATTATGGTCATTTATAACCATTGTTATTACTTGTACACAGCATATGTGCAAAGAAGTAGCTTATATACTGTAGGCAAGAGAGGTGCAGCAGTCGTAGGCGGTATCACATTTGTCCAATGTGGAAGTAGATCATACCCAAGGGTTAGGTAAGTGAAGAATTGCCTAACCCTTTGTATCGACTGATAAAGCTACTGTGTGGCAAAACGTTTCCTCATTAAGATACCCATGAAAGACAATGCTACATTGCATACTGCCAGGCACATCATCTAAAGGGGACTAGAAGACACAGACCAGCCAGACTATGGGAAACAAAAGAGAGGAGCCACAACCTCTCCAGGGACAGAGGTTTTTTAGGGTCAGAAGGGCAAGAAATGACAATAACCCTACACCACCTGAAAACACTTCTGGAGCAGAGGCACAGACATTGGCCTCTACTCCAGAACAACAGATATTAGAGCCAGCAAATAAAACCCCACTAAATTTGTCTTTGCAAACATACAGGACCTAAAGCAGTCAAAAAACAACAAAATTTCTTTCATCAAGGGACTGCTCACGGAGTCAAATGCAATGTTTGGAGCATTCACAGAGACCCACAAAAAGGATCATTATGACAACGAAATATGGATCCCAGGTTATAACCTATTCTGACGCGACAGACTAAACAGGCAACAAGGGGAGGGGGGTTGGCCTGTATGTCACAGAGTTGCTCATTTGCACAGAACTATTAAACACCTCAAATGATGTAGTTGAAGTTTTGGTGGTAAAGATTGAAAACCAAAACCTTGTCATTGTGGTGGTATATAAGCCTCCAAATGTAACTTCCCAGCACTTCCAGGAGCAGCTTGAGAAACTTAACCACTGTCTGGAAAATCTCCCAACTCCTGCCCCAAACATCTTACTACTAGGAGATTTCAACTTGAGACAACTAAAATGGAGGAGTATAGCAAACAATGTTTTAGCAGAGATCACCCCAGGAGGCAGCTCAGATGAAAATTCATCCACACACGAACTATTAAATCTCTACACCAAATTCTCCTTAAACCAGCAAATGTAGAGCCTACAAGACTAGAAAATATGTGGGACCTCATCTTCACTAACAATGACGATCTGATACATAATATAACTGTATCAAAGGCAATACACTCAGATCAGCATGTTCTAGGCATATTCCCCTAAGAAAGAAGAAGAGCAGGAGTAAACTGGAGAGAGAAAGATGCTCCCTCTACAGAAGACGACGAAGAGTCACTGAGTTCCTCAGGAGTGCTAGAATATCTGATACACGAAAGGAGGCGCTGACCAGGGAAGTGGAAACTATCGAACTTAAGTTAAATGACTCTTACAGGAACCAGGAGAGACAGGAGGAGCTTAAAGCTATTAGTGAAATTGAAAGAAATTCAAAATATTTCTTTTCATATGCCAAAAACAAGGCAAATACCACATCTAGTATCAGTCCCTTACTCAGACAGGATGGGACTTACACAGATGACAACAAGGAAATGAGTGAAATATTGAAATCCCAGTACGACTCTGTGTTTAGTGAACCACTAATCAGTCTGAGGATCGACGACCCAAATGATTTCTTCATGAATGAGCCTCAAAACTCCATAAATGTATGCCAGATTTCCGACATTACCCTAACTCCAATAGATTTTGAAAAAGCCATTGACAACATGCTCATGCACTCAGCCCTGGGCCCAGACTCGAGGAACTGTTTTCATTAAGAACTGCAAGAAACCCCTCTCGCGTGCCCTAAGTACACTATGGAGGAGGAGATTGGACATGGGTGAAATTCCACAGTCACTTAAAACAATGGATATAGCCCCACTCCATAAAGGTGGCAGCAAAGCATTAGCTAAGAACTATAGACCAATAGCTCTGACGTGCCACATCATAAAAATCTTTGAAAGAGTGCTAAGAAGCAGGATTGCAAATCACCTGGATTCCCAAAATCTGCACAATCCAGGGCAACATGGGTTCAGGGCAGGTCCCTCCTGCCTCTCACAACTACTGGATCACTATGATATGGCCTTGGATGCACTGGAAGAAAATCAGAATGCAGATGTAATATACACAGACTTTGCAAAAGCATTTGACAAATGTGATCATGGTGTAATAACCCATAAAATACGTGCTAAAGGAATAACTGGGAAAGTGGGGAGATGGATCTTCAATTTCCTAACAAATTGAACACAAAGAGTAGTGGTCAACAGAGTTAAATCGGAGGCTGCCAAAGTGAAGAGCTCTGTTCCACAAGGCGCAGTACTTGCCCCCATCTTATTCCTCATCCTCATATCAGACATAGACAGAGATATACATCACAGCACCGTATCATCCTTTGCAGATGATACCAGGATCTGCATGAGGTTGTCATCTGCTGAGGACGCAGTTAACCTCCAAGAAGATATAAACAAAGTTTTCCAGTGGGCAACGGTAAACAATATGATGTTCAATGAGGACAAATTCCAACTACTCCGTTATGGAAAACTGGAGGAGATAATAACTAGAACAGAGTATACTACAGACTCTGGTCATACAATAGAGTGGAAAAATAATGTAAGGGATCTGGGAGTAGTAATGTCTGAGGATCTCACTTTCAAGGATCACAACAGTGCCACGATCGCACGTGCAAAGAAAATGATAGGATGGATAATGAGAACGTTCCAAACGAGAGATGCCAAGCCAATGATGATCCTTTTCAAATCACTTCTCTCTCTAGGCTGGAATACTGCTGTACATTAACATCTCCATTCAAAGCAGGTGAAATTGCAGATCTAGAGAGTGTACAGAGATCCTTTACTGCATGTATAAGTTCTGTCAAGCACCTTAACTACTGGGAACACTTGGAAGCACTTGACTTGTACTCTTTGGAATGCAGGAGGGAGAGATATATCATAATCTACACTTGGAAAATTCTAGTAGGAATGGTCCAGAATCTGCACACAGAAATCACTCCCTACGAAAGTAAAAGACTGGGCAGGCGATGCAAAATGCCCCCAATTAAAAGTAGGGGTGCCATTGGTATACTAAGGGAAAACACCATAAGTGTCTGAGGCCCAAGACTGTTCAACAGCCTTCCATCAAGCATTAGGGAATTACCAATAAACCCCTTGCTGCCTTCAAGAGAGAGCTGGACAGATACCTAAAGTCAGTGCCGGATCAGCCGGGCTGTGGCTTGTATGTTGGACTGCATGTGGCCAGCAGTAACAGCCTAGTTGATCAGGCCCTTATCCATCGGGAGGCCTGGTCGTGGACAGGGCCGCGGGGGCGTCGATATCCCCCGAAATAACCTGCAGGAATCACAACATAATAGAGGTACAGACATGTATGCACAGGGCTCCGGACCAGCAAAATGTGAGCAGTCATGAAGATCTCTTCACAAAATTAAATTTCAATAACAAAAGACATACAATGGGATCAAGTAAACCATGTTCTAAATGAAACAAGCTGGGAAGATATCCTAAACAACATGGATCCAAACATTTGCCTTCAAAAAATGAATTCTGTGGTTCTTAAGATCTCAAGACACATTCCATTCAGAAAAAGGAAGAGAAGATGTAAACTAGAAAGAGAGAGACGTTCCCTATACAAACAAAAGCAAAGAGTCACAGAGCTGCTGAGTGGGGCCAATATATTTGAAATACGAAGGGAGGCATTAGTCAATGAAATTGCAAATATCGACCTTAAGCTGAAGGAATCTTATAGGAGACAAGAATCACAAGAAGAACTAAAAACCATAAAGGAAATTTAAAAAAATACAAAATACTTCTTCTCGTATGCCAAATCTAAGGGAAAAACAACATCCAGTAATGGACCCCTGCTTAGGCAGGATGGGACATACACAGATAACAGCCAAGAAATGAGTGAGATACTAAAGTCCCATTCTAAGGGTTGACAATCCAAACGAATTCTTTATGAACGAAACCTGAAATTTGGTCATCCCAAAAATCTCGGACATTATTCTAACTCCACAAGACTTTGAAGAGGCAATTAATGACATACCCATGCACTCTGCCCCAGGCCCAGACTCGTCGAGCTCCGTGTTCATCAAGAATTGCAAGAAGCCCCTATTGCGTGCCTTCAGCATTTTATGGAGAGGGAGCATGAACACAGGGGTCATTCTGCACACTCTAAAAACAACAGACATAGCCCCACTCCACAAAGGTGGCAGTAAAGCAATTTCAAAGAACTGCAGACCGTTAGCACTAACATCCCATATCATAAAAATCTTTGAGAGGGTTCTAAGAAGCAAGATAGCCAACCACTAAGATACCCATCAATTACACAACCCAGGGCAACATGGGTTTAGAGCAGGTCGCTCCTGCCTGTCCCAGCTACTGGACCACTATGACAAGGTCCTGGATGTTGTAGAGAATAAACAAAATACAGATGTAGCATACACAGACTTTGCAGAAGCTTTCGACAAGTGTGACCATGGTGTAATGGCACACAAAATCCGTGATAAAGGAATAACAGGAAAAGTTGGTAAGAGTAAATGTAAACAGAGTAAAGTCACAGGCAGCCACGGTAAAAAGCTCTGCTCCACAAGGCACAATAGTACTCACTCCCATTCTATTCCTCATCCTCATTTCTGACAGAGACAGAGACGTAAGCCATAGCACCTTGTCTTCCTTTGCGGATGACACCCGGATTACCGTGGCAGTGACCTCCATCGAAGACACCACGAGACTCCAATTGGACATTAACCAAATCTTTTAAAAGGCCACTTAAAACAATATGAAGTTCAACAAGGAGAAATTTCAACTACTCAGATATGGGAAACTTGAACAAATTGAAAATGTGTCAGGGTATACCACAAATTCTAACCATGCAATAGAGCAGAAAAGTAATGCGAAGGATCTGGGAGTGATAATGTCAGAGGCTCTTGCCTTCAAAGACCACAACAGTGTATCTACCTCATCCACTAAGGAAATGATAGGATGGCTAATGAAAACCTTCAAAACTAGGGACGCCAAGCCCATGATGATTCTCTTCAAATCGCTTGTGCTCTCTAGACCGGAAATACTGCTGTACACTAACGGCCCCCTTCAAGGCTGGCAACATTGCAGACCTGGAGAATGTACAAAGAACTTTCATGGCACACATAAGTATGATAAGGCACCTAAACTACTGGGAACGGTTGAAGGTCCTTGATCTGTATTCCCTCAAATGCAGGTGAGAGAGATACGTGATAATATACACTTGGAAGGTCCTGGACACGAAAATCACTCCCTATGAAAACAAAAGACTCGGCAGGAGACTCAACATTCCCCCGATGAAAAGCAGGGGCACCACGAGTACACTGAGAGACAACACAATAAGTGTCCAGGGCCCAAGACTGTTCAACTGCCTCCCAGCATACATAAGGGGGATTACCAATAGACCCCTGGCTGTCTTCAAGAAGGCACTGGACAGGCACCTAAAGTCAGTACCTGACCAACTGGGTTGTGGTTCGTACGTCAGCTTGCATGCGGCCAGCAGTAACAGCCTGGTTGATCAGACCCTGATCCACCATGAGGCCTGGTCTCAGACCGGGCCGCGGGGGCGTTGACCCCCGAAACTCTCTCCAGGTAAGCTCAAGGTAAGTGTTGCACATGTGTCTAATTTATCAATTTGTCGGTTCTCTGAACCATTCATCTACACTTCGTCCAAAGGTTGAACAAGTGATTTATTAGAGCTTATCGTTAGGGTAGCTTATTGTTAGTGGGTTAGATTTGCGAAGAACCTGCTTAATATGGGCCAACAGGCCTACTGCAGTGTTCCTTCTTTCTTATGTTCTTATGTTTACCAGTCGTGTCCAAATGTGAATCACTGTTCACCAGTCGTGGACACATGGGCTTGGCTTCAGTTTTTTATATTTACTTTCAAAACTCAGAGAATTCCACCTGCCTCCAGTTGGTAATGTTGGTTAGTAGGGATCTTTCATGGTGGGAGTAACAGCTGGCGTAGAAGGTCTCTGTACCTCTCTGTCTCTTTCATGAGACGGAGACAATGGCAGCCGCAAACGGTGCTCGGCCCAAGAATCTTTCCCATGCCTAAATCAGCTGTCCTCCGCCGCATCATCCCAGCTGCTGCCTTCACAACACACACAGCTGCTGCTGTGTTTCCCTTCTCTGGCTCGGTTCTGGGTACTGTGAAAGTCACAGTGGCGTAATAGTGGTTTTTGGAGGTCTTACTGACCCAAAACAGTCGGTAGTCAATGGAGATGCTTGCTGACTTGCTGAAATCAACGTGGTAGTGTTGGGAAAGGCAGAGTGGTGATGGTGATGGAGTAACATGTTGGTAGTGCTGAAAATGCTGGTTGTGCTGGATTACTTGACGCTCATTCATATTGGTCATTCAGGTGTGCCAATTCTGGAGTTTTTTTTTTTTCATTAGGATTTTGTGTGTGTGAGGAAATGAAGATGGTCGTTGATAAATTAGACACACGTGCAACAGTTGGGTTGGGCAAATGTTTTGTTAGTAGGATGGATTGTGAAGGACCTGCCTAGTATGGGCCAACAGGCCTGCTGCAGTGTTCCTCATTTCTTATGTTCTTAATGACGAAACGTTTCGCCACACAGTGGCTTCATCAGTCCATACAAAGGAAATGGTGAAGAACAGGAGGAGTTTGAGGTAATTAGTCCCTCGCCTTGAGTCGATGGAAATAAACGGCATAAAATACTGACACAATGGAAATAGTAAATGTATAAAAGACATTCATCATGACGTTATAAATAAAGACAATAGATCATGTCAGCAAACAAAGGGAGACAGCAGAGGGCAGCAAAGGACTAGCTCCCTTAAGGTCTATTATACTAATAGCAGGAGTGTAAGAAATAGGCTAGATGAGCTAAGATTAATTGCAAGTGCAGGAAACAGATATCATTGCTATAACAGAGATCTAGCTCAATCTGAAAGATAGAGAGATGCCTTCTGAATGTCACATACAAGGCTATAAATTATTCCACACTGATAGGGTCAACAGGAAGGGTGGTGGAGTAGTGATGTATGTCAGAGACAGTTTAAATTGTTGTATTAGACAAGATATAAAATTAGAAGCGACAGCCACTTAATCTGCTTGGTTACAGCTTCTCGAGGGCTGTGAAAAACTAATTTTGGGTGTGATTTACAGGGCCCCAATTCTTGATAGGGAGTGCGGTAAACTTCTATGGGATGAAATTCGTAAGGCATCTACATACAAAAATGTTGTGATAATGGGAGATTTCAACTATAGACAGATTGACTGGAGCAATTTGATTTGAAATTTAGAGTCAAGTGACTTTTTGGATACGATTCAGGATTGTTTTTTAAAACAGTTTGTGACAGTGCCAACTAGAGGAAATAACCTGCTTGACTTGGTCCTTGCCAGCAGGGAAATGCTAATCAATAATCTTGAGGTTAATGATGAGCTTGGGGAAAGTGATCACAAATCACTCAGTTTTAATATATCATGGAATTCCCCTAATAATGGCAATCAAGTCTCCGTCCCTGACTTTCGCTTGGCTGATTTCATAGGACTGAAAAATTACTTGGGTGGGCTGAACTGGAATGACCTGACTATGGGTCAGGTAGGTGGTGATGATTGCCAATATAACGTTTTCCAGGGCATAGTTCTAGCTGCTCAGACAACTTATGTTCCAAATAGGGAAATCAGATCAAACAAAAATGATCCTAAATGGATAAACAATAGATTAAAACACCTCATTGGTCAAAAGAGAGGCATATCTAGGCAAATCAAAAGAGGAGAGGGGAATTAAGAAATCAATATATTCAGTTAAAGAGAGAAATAAAAATGGGAATAAGAAAAGCAAAATGAGATTATGAGGTTAAAGTTGCAAGAAAATCGAAGACTAACCCAAAAGGATTCTTTCAGGTATACAGAAGTAAGATCAGGGACAAGATAGGCCCACTCAAAAGTTACTCGGGTCAGGTCATGGACAGTGATAAGGAAATGTGTAGAATTTTTAACACATACTTCCTCTCAGTTTTTACACAGGAAGATACTAGCGATATTCCAGAAATAATAAATTATGTACAACAGGATGATACGATTAGGGTCATAAGTGATATGGTCCTTAGGCAAATAGATAAATTAAAACCTAACAAATCCCCAGGCCCTGATGAACTGTATACAAGGGTTTTAAAGGAATGTAAAAAGGAGCTTAGCAAGCCTTTGGCTAATCTTTTCAACATATCACTACAGACTGGCATGGTGCCAGATAAGTGGAAAATGGCAAATGTGATACACATTTTCAAAGCAGGTGACAGGTCCTTAGCTATGAACTATAGACCAATAAGCCTAACCTCCATAGTGGGAAAATTTATGGAATCAATAATTGCCGAGGCAGTTCGTAGCCACCTTGAAAAGCATAAATTAATCAACGAATCTCAGCATGGTTTTATAAAGGGGCATTCCTGCCATAGGAATTTATTATTTTTTTTTCACTAAGGTATTTGAGGAGGTAGATCATGGTAATGAACATGATATTGTGTATATGGACTTCAGTAAGGTGTTTGACAGGGTCCCACATCAGACTATTGAGGAAAATTAAGGCACATGGAATAGGAGGAGAATTTTTTTCCTGAATAGAGATATGGTTGACAAATAGGCAGCAGAGAGTTTGCATAAATGGGGAGAAATCAGAGTGGGGAAGTATCACGAGTGGTGTTCCACAGGGGTAAGTGTTGGGCCCCCCTGTTGTTCACAATCTACATAAACGACATTGATGAGGGCATAAAAAACGACATAAGCAAGTTTGCCAATGACACCAAAAATGGCCGTCGAATTCATTCTGACGAGGACATTAGAACACTACAGGAAGATTTGAATAGACTGATGCAGTGGTCGGAGAAGTGGCAGATGCAGTTTAATATAGACAAATGCAAAGTTCTAAATATTGGACAGGAAAGTAACCATGCCACTTATAAACTAAATAATGTAGCTCTTAATATTACAGATTGCAAAAAAACTTTAGGAGTTCTGGTTAGCAGTAATTTGAAACCAAGACAACAGTGCAGAAGTGTTTGCAATAAAGTGAACAGAATCCTTGGCTTCATATCAAGAAACATAAATAATAGGAGTCCTCAGGTTGTTCTTCAACTCTATATATTTTTGGTTAGGCCTCATTTAGATTATGCTGCACAGCTTTGGTCACCGTATTACAAAATGGATATAAATGCTCTGGAAAACATACAAAGGAGGATGACAAAGTTGATCCCATGTATCAGAAATCTTCCCTTTGAGGATAGACTGAGGGCCCTGAATCTGCACTCTCTAGAAAGGCGTAGAATTAGGGAGGATATGATTGAGGTGTATAAATGGAAGACAGGAGTAAATAAAGGGGATATAAATAACGTGCATTCCCGGATAGACCTACAGGCGGCAGGTTGTGTAGCGGGCTAGCTGCGGGATTTTCAAGGATAGCTCCTGGTCAAAGAGGCTGACCAGGTCCCTACTTAACCCAACTCAGTGTGAATGCTTTGAGAAGATACCAGAGCAGCGAACGGACATCCCAGTGCATCGTTTCAGCTTAAATAGTTGAAGTGTTGTGCAGTTTCAGAGGATTTGGTGTTGTCGAGTCAGGACCAATCAGCGCCTCTCCCCCTCTCTGCTGGGGGGGAGGGGGAGGGCGTGTGTAGTAAACAGTGACCCTCTCATAATGCCTCACCCCTGCGCATCTCCCCCGCCTCACCCACCCAACTCCCAGCGCCACCCCATCTGTAGAGGGTACTTCTCCCCTAACCCACGATGTCAGTGATGGCACTGCAGGGAGTGCTGGGCTCACAGGAACTTCCACTACAGGGACAGCATCGTGGAGTTCGACCGCAAGGCAGCTGTCAGGTGTGCCACAGGCAGTGTGTACTCAGTTCCTCAAGCTTCAACATCCGTGCACACGAGGGCCTGGGATCTTCAATCAACTTGGCGTCCACCAGGATGCTGACATGTCCCTAGGGCAGCTCTGCATCGGGCTGCTAACGGAGTCACTGGCTTCTTGGACCTCTTGGGGAGGGTTGATGGTGCTCGTGCAAGCAGCAGATCCCAGGGCAACTTGCTGCTGTTTGCAATGGCTGTCTACCGAGGAGAGACAGGCACCTAGCAACATCTGTTGTTGGGGCAATGGATGAATTCCCTGCTATGTTTGTTAACTGCTCATTACTCTGTAATTTGTCTATGATTGTAATCATGTGATAACGTGTTTATCATTCATTACCTTTGAAACTTGTCATGATTTTGACCAGCTCTACCTGGAGCTCATTACCTTTGTAAATTCTCATGATTAATGTGTTTATGATTCATTACCTTTGCAATTATTCATGAGTATGACCAGCTCTACCTGGAGCTCATTACCTTTGTAACTTGGTCATGATTATGACCAGATCTAGTTCATTACCATTGTAACTTGCTCAGCTATCAAAACTTTGGAGTCCAGTCCCTGGACCAATTATGTACCTCTGTAATCTTTTGACTACCGCCCACAGGATGGGTATGGGGTGCATAATAAACATATTAAGCTTAAGCTAAACTAAATAACGTGCTGAAAATATCTAGCCTAGACAGGACTCGTAGCAATGCTTTTAAATTGGAAAAATTCAGATTCAGGAAGGATATAGGAAAGCACTGGTTTGGTAATAGAGTTGTGGATGAGTGGAGGAAACTCCCGAGTACAATTATAGAGGCTGAAACGTTGTGTAGTTTTAAAAATAGGTTAGGTGAATACATGAGTGGGTGTGAGTGGATGTGAGTTGGACCTGATTAGCTTGTGCTACTAGGTCAGTTGCCGTGTTTCTTCTTTAAGTGAATGTGACCTGACCTGACTAGGTTGGGGCAGTGGCTTAAGCTGGTAGGAGACTTGGACCTGCCTCGCATGGGCCAGTAGGCCTGCTGCAGTGTTCCTTCTTTCTTATGTTCTTATGTTCTTATGCAGTATAATGTGATCCTTTATTGATAACGTTTCACCCTCGCAGTGGGCTTTATCAAATCACAAACAGATCTACCTGGGTGTATGTATGTATAATGTTCGCCAAGACCGTAGCCCTGGCACGGGTCTCAATCTTGTGATGACCCGTCTCTGGCTCCCGAGGGAGAAAGGTTTCTACAATGATGCGACGTTATGCTGCTCAAGCACTCTTCTGGTCAGTTCAACTGGTGCATCTCATAAGCGACAACACCATATGTACTCCTAACTATGGACACTAGCGAGGAGGAGGATATGTCGTTATCACAGGTAACAGCTTGTCTGGTTTGTTGACTCCATGGTACACTAGTGTGGCCACAGTCATCTCTGGGTCCTCTTCAGGAGAGAATATCACTCCTAGTTGCCTGCGGAGTGTCTCAGTAACTCCGCACTCCAGAAGATAGTGTGTTAGGGGCCGCTGGACAACGTGCTGACAGTACTGGCACATCTCCTCCTCAGCCTTGTCTACCACCATCTTGGCTGTGGGAAAGCCCAAACGAAGCCGATGGATGGTGGTACACTGCGCTCTGGACAAGCTTCTATCATATGGAGGGGGTTCTCCCTGAGTCGCTGCTCGGTACCACTGTTGAGATGGGGTATCACCTAAGACCTCCCCCATAAGTTTCATGGCTCTGGCAGCCACCAGTTTGGTCTGTCGTAGGCTGATTGGGACAGTAATCCCAACATGTGGATAGTCTGTTGCTGCCTTGGCTGTATCATCTGCCGCCTCATTTCCTCGGATGCCAGCATGGCTGGGGATCCAGTTCAATATCGATCTGTTACCCTGAACTTCTAAGGCTGTCATTATGCTCAGGATCGATGTGATGAAGTGAACATTGTCCTGTGGTTGAGGATGGGAGAGGGCTTTGATTGCAGAGGTGGAATCAACATGTATGACAGGTCGGAGTCGATGTCGTAGGGCATGTGACAATGCCTGCTGAATCGCCACCAGCTCAGCTTGAAGGATTGTGCAGTGGTGAGGGAGTTGCCAGCCTTGTGTGTGACCATTGTGGTACAGTCCAGCTGCTTCTCTCTTCCTGTCAGGGTCGACAGAACCATCTGTGAAATACACTGCACATGTGCTTCCCTCTGCCAGTGCCATGCTTGTCTCAGCATGATTGCTGAGGGTGTCTTGACTGCAGAGACACTTAGAGATGGGTAGCTGCATGATGCAAACATCGGCTGGATCTGGGTGCCAGGGAGGTGGTGGATGGTACCCAGCAACAGGAAGGTCACAACTCTTCTCAAGGAGTAGTTGTATAGGCAGCAGCTTCCGCCCAGCAACACAAAACGAACGAATCCAGGAGTAATCCGTGAAGAGTGTGGGATCTTGTGTCATGGTTGTCAATATCCGTCTCCTTAGTGGGGTACCTTGCTGCCAGTGCAGAATTGTGGCCACTTTGCAGGCGTTTATGTATCTTACTCTGTCAGCCAAGGAAGGAAGCCGGGCCTCAGATCTGAGACATACTGTGTTGGTCCAGATGGGAGCCCCAAGCATAGTTCTTATCGCCTGATTTTGTACGACCTCCACTCTTTGCCTGCTCTGCGGGAAGAGATGAGCTAACGCCGGTGCACCGTAGTCAATGAGCGAGCGTATAGCTTGTATATAGTACAAGCGAAGTACATCTTTGCTTGCCCCTGCACAGTGCCTCGTCATGGCTCTCATGGCGTTGAGTCTGAGTAGAGCACGTGACCTGACATACTCGGCCTGTTTCTGAAAGGTCAGCTTTTTATCAATGTAGATTCCCAAGCACAGGTAGGAGCCTGTCCACTCAAGTTCTATATCCTGAATACATAATCTATTCACAGGATCTGGTCCCTTGAACATCATTGCAAGAGATTTCTCGGCCGAGATCTTGAGGCCTAGTTCCTTGCAAGACTGCGTAATTAGGTCCAAAGCTCTCTGAGCCTGTCGTTCTAAATTGCCTTTCCCATTCACTACGAGTGCAAGATCATCAGCATAGCTGAAGAGCTGTGTACCACTATGAAAGGGAAGGCTCACAAGTTCCTGCATAAGGATGTTAAACAGGGTAGGACTGAGCGCACCTCCTTGTGGTGTACCGTTTTCCAGGGTTTTAAAGGAAGAGTAGTGTCCCTGAAAGCTGACACAGGCCTGCCTGCCCCTAAGGTAGGACTCTATCCAGGCCAGGAGGCGTCCTTTGATTCCCTTCCGAGCTAGTATTGCCAGAATTGCTGTGGGGCTGGCTAGCTCAAATGCCTTTTCAAGGCCGAGGTAGACAACAATACTAGGTTTTTTGTTACTATCAGCAATCTGGCTTAGTAGAGTGGTTATGCACTCTGCTGTACCCACTCCTTTGGTGAAGCCAAATATGTGATGATGAGAGAGTCCAAGTTTCCATAGGAGGCGGTTTAACACCATCCTCTCAGCAGTCTTGGCTAAGCAGCTGATCAGCGATATGGGTATCATACTGCCTGGGTCCTTGGGCTTTGGAATTGGTATGATGGTAGCTTTCTTCCAAGCTGCTGGGAGTGTCCTGGCCCTCCACAACTTGTTAATTACGTCTAGTATGGCCTCCCATCCACTCTGCTTAGCCCATGCAATCATGGAGTATGTAACACCATCGATGCCAGGGGCAGTGTCACCTGTGTTCTTAATGGCACGTCGGAGTTCCAAGTCCGTGAGGTCTTCATCCGTCACATCTTCTGACTCACATGCAACTTGTATCATTAGCTGGCACTGTGGCAGAAGATCCGTCTGTATATTCCGGATGTCCTGTGGGAGCTGAGTGGAGGCTCCCCTGGAAGTGAAAAGCTCCACTAGTTTCTCAACTTCCTGGGATGGGTTCGGGTGTGCTGGTGGCCTCGACTTGCTCTTGCCAATTGCTATGTTGAGCTTGCCCCATATCTCAGATAAGGTGGTGTGATGCCCGAATGTTGAGCACCACTCCAGCCATTTCTCAGTTTTTACTCTGGGAGAGAATCTGCAGGCATGCTGCACAATGGCTCTCGGAGTATTCCTGTTCTCTGCCATAGGGTTACGCCTGTATAGCTTCCTAAAAGAGTTGATGCAGTGGTCCTGCTCCCACACCTCGTCGTTGTAGAACCACCAGTCTCTTTTGTGAGTGCGTCCTGTGGACTTCTTTGGAATTGCGCACTCTGCTGCTTGGATGAGAACAGTGATTAGCTCCTGTTCAGCCGTATCACAGTCTTCAGATAGAGAGTATGTGGACCACCAGTCATGAAGATAATCCTGGAACACCTTCCAGTTGGCCCTCTTTACATCCCATCTAGGAGGCAGCACAACTGTGGGAGGCTGGCACTGGACAAGCACCTAAAGTCAGTTCCTGATCAGCCAGGCTGTGGCTCGTACGTTGGTTTGCGTGCAGCCAGCAGCAACAGCCTGGTTGATCAGGCGCTGATCCACCAGGAGGCCTGGTCACAGACCGGGCCGCGGGGGCGTTGACCCCCGAAACTCTCTCCAGGTAAACTCCAGGTAAGACACATGTGCAACATCTGGATATCTTTATTGTAGACGTTTCGCCATCCAGTGGTGGAGGAGATTCTCCTCCACCACGATGCTGTGAACACTAACTCCAAGGCCGAGGGACTGATTACCTCATCTTTTGTATATAGTTCTACTGTCTTCCTATTATGTCCTAGAATCTGTATTGATAAAGCCACTGGATGGCGAAATGTCTACAATAAAGATATCCAGATGTTGCACATGTGTCTTAACTTTCATATTGTCGGTATTTTATACCTTTCTTACACAACCTGTTGATGTTGAAGGTGGTGATCACTGCAAAGTGGTCACTGACAAGGTGAGGATGAGTTTCCCATGTGGCTCCTGCTGTGGGTTGTCTTGACCCAAAGGTAAGGTCGAGGCAGCCACCCAACAGGTGTGGGGTCTCCATTGTTTAGCAACTTTACCTCTGGAATATCGTGTAGGAGCATTGCTATGTGTCTGCCAGCAACATTGGTTGCTGAGTGAGAGTGCAGCATTGGGTGATGTGCATTGAAATCTCCACCCACAATAATACACTCAGTGTGTGCTAGTGCGAGGAGCTCTGCAATGTCGAGGGTGTGTCTTGGGTTCTTGTAGGTGTTATAGATGGTAATGGGCACCACAGGTATGTGCACAAGGATGGCCTGTACCTCGACATCCTCCCCACAGTCCACAGGGTTGGCTATAACCTCGTGAGGTATTGTATTGGATACAAATATAGCTGTGCTTCTGCAGTGAACGCCCGGGTCTATGTGCCGAAAATACCCAGCAAAACCGGGTAGTCTTGGGCACATAGTCGGGACAGTCAGAGTTTCTTGTAGCAAGATGATGTTAACCTGATCCCGAATTAACGCCTCCAGCAAGAGGTGCTGTTTGCCCTTCAGGCCCTGAATGTTCCATTGTAGGACCTTGAGGGTGTGATTTGGTACCGAGGTTATTCCATCGCTGTTGTTTCCTGAGCTGGAGACTGAGTCCTGCCTGCTTTGAGAACCTGCAAATTCATGGCATCCACTGTCTCCTCCTCGGTCAGTAAGCACACTCTCAGTACTCAGTCCCTCAACCTTGAGTTGATGTGTTCAGTCCATCAATCTTGAATAGATTGATGGACTGAACACATCGACTCAAGGTTGAGGGACTGATTACCTCATTCTCCTCCTGCTCTTCAAGTTTCTCCTACGTATGGACTGATGAAGCCACTGTGTGGCGAAACGTTTCCTCAATAAAGATACCCAAGAGTTACACATGTGTCTAATTTATCAACATGTCGGTTCTCTGAACCATTCATCTACAAATCTGTCAGACACTGCAACTTCTTGGGATCTTAATACTTAGGAATTCTTCGCTTGCCTAATTCTTGGGCACGACCTACTTCCACAATGAACAAATGTGACACGACCTATGACTGCTGCACCTCTCCTGCCATACGGTTTATAAGCTGCTTCTCCGCTGATATGCCGTATTCTATTCAAGATTGATGGACTGAACACATCGACTCAAGGTTGAGGGACTGATTACCTCATTCTCCTCCTGTTCTTCAAGTTTCTCCTACGTATGGACTGATGAAGCCACTGTGTGGAGAAACGTTTCCTCAATAAAGATACCCAAGAGTTGCACATGTGTCTAATTTATCAACATGTCGGTTCTCTGAACCATTCATCTACAAATCACTTGGTTATGTTACGTGGATGACGTCCTCGTAATAACTCCCAAACGTTTTGACGTACAGAATCTTCAGGCAAGGCTCAACGCAGTTGAAGCGGCAATCCAATTTACACTGGAAGAAGAGTCCAATGACAAGCTACCTTTCCTAGACGTCCTCATTCACAAAGTAGACAACAACCTAAGATTTCAATTCTATTGGATACCTACAAATAAAAATGATCTCACACACTTCTATTCCAGCCAAGACACTAAGACCGAAAGAGGCATCATCATTGGATTTTTCCTGAGATCATACCGAATTTGTAGTCCTGAGTTTCTTGATGAGGAATGTACATACATTCACCAAACCTTCACTGATTTACATTTTCCTTCCCTTATCATCAAAGACTGCATGAAAAGAGCTCTTCAGATCATTAATTCGCCATGCACCAACACACTTTCACAAGCTAACACTAGAGTCACCATCGCTTCCAGTACTTCAATAAAGGATCTAACCAGAACAAAATCCAAGCACCACGAACCAGTCAATGCAGGGGTTTACACTATACCCTGTGGAGGCTGCAACAAGATTTACGTAGGTGAAACAGGAAGAAACCTCGACACCCACCTCAATGAACACATTTACGCATGTAGGAACAATAACCTGAACAACGCCTGTGTACAACACCGAAATTCCACCAATCATCTCATGAAATTCAGCGACGCCCAATTAGTGATCAAGGAAACTAATTTCCGCAGATTCAAGTGCCTCGAATCTTCACTAAGAGCTGTGTCTAACACAATCAAAACAAAGGCAGCTTCACCATCTCTGAAGTCTTAGCAAGAATCCTCCTGAAAACAGTAAACTCTGCCATCACATAGTCTCTCCTGTTATACTACACAAGCACATTACAGAGAATGAACACTGAAACAGGCCATCTCTAATCCAACCTCCAATAGAAATATTTGTGTAACCTATTTTTATGTGATGAATGGTTTAGAAAACCGACAAGTTGAAGAATTGAGACACTTATGCAACACATGGGAATCTTTATTGAAGAAACGTTTCGCCACACAGTGGCTTCATCAGTCCAATACAAAGTAGAAATGGGTAAGGAGAGTAGAAGTTTGAGGTAATCAGTCCCTCAACCTGGAATCGATGTGTTCAGTCCATCACTCTTTTAGGAATGCAGCACAGGGCCAGAGAGGTGGCTTATATACTGTGGTGAGATGAGTTGAAGCAGGATGAGGTGAGATCACAGTGGGACCTGCCACTAGTGTAAGTAAGTAGGTCGTCGTCCAAAGGTTGGGCAAGCGTTGAAGTCTTTGTACCTCATCCTGCTTCAACTCATCTCACCGCAGTATATAAGCCACCTCTCTGGCCCTATGCTGCACTTCCTACAAGAGTGATGGACTGAACACATCGATTCCAGGTTGAGGGACTGATTACCTCAAACTTCTACTCTCCTTACCCATTTCTACTTTGTATTGGACTGATGAAGCCACTGTGTGGCGAAACGTTTCTTCAGTAAAGATTCCCATGTGTTGCATAAGTGTCTCAATTCTTCAACCTATTTTTATGTTACCCAAGTAATAGCTTTTATATCCTTTTACTCATGTGCAAGTTAATTGTTCTACCATATTGTATTACTACTACTACTACTACTACTACTACTACTACTACTCAACTTACTACTACTACTACTACTACTACCCCTAGTTTTACACCTCACCCTAAGCCTATATATACCCTCTGTGTCCATGTACTGTTTGTAACGGCTTGACAAAGCTCCTGGAGAGCGAAACGTTGCCACAATAAAATGTCACTTGTGCCCTTTTACTTTACATACTGTCGGTAATTCTACCAACATATATACAATCTAGAGTATTATTCCTTACTTAAAGCCAGTACCCAATCAGCCAGGCTGTTTGTACATTGGAGTGCATGAAGCCAGCAGTAACAGCTTGATTGATCAGGGGTAAAGGAATGACCCCCGGAACGACCTCCAGGTATGTAAAGTAAAAGGACACAAGTGCAACTAATGTGACATTTTATTGTGGCAACGTTTCGCTCTCCAGGAGCTTTGTCAAGCCGTTACAAACAGTACATGGACACAGAGGGTATATATAGGCTCAGAGTGAGGTGCAATACTAGTGATGGTAGTGGTAGTAGTGACATAAGTTGTAGTAGTAGTAGTAGTAGTGGCCTGGTGGCTAAAGCTCCCGCTTCACACACGGAGGGCCCGGGTTCGATTCCCGGCGGGTGGAAATTCCGACACGTTTCCTTACACCTATTGTCCTGTTCACCTAGCAGCAAATAGGTACCTGGGTGTTAGTCGACTAGTGTGGGTCGCATCCTGGGGGACAAGATTAAGGACCCCAATGGA
Organism: Cherax quadricarinatus; assembly: GCF_038502225.1. Lineage (NCBI taxonomy): Eukaryota > Metazoa > Arthropoda > Malacostraca > Decapoda > Parastacidae > Cherax > Cherax quadricarinatus. The sequence goes on from NC_091299.1 coordinate 27,061,768, forward strand.
AATAAGTTAGACAGTCCTCGATGACGCACTGACTTTCTTGGGTTATCCTGGGTGGCTAACCCTCCGGGGTTAAAAATCCGAACGAAATCTTATCTTATCTTATCTTAATACAATATGGTAGAGCAATTAACTCGTACATGAGTAAAAGGATATAAAAACTATTACTTGGGTAACAAAAATAGGTTAGACAAATATAGACTGTGAGGAAATGGTATGGTGATACCGACAAGATGTGGAAAAAGACACTTATGTACAGTTCAGGACATGTACATGTACATGTACATGTACTGTTTGTAACGGCTTGACAAAGCTCCTGAGGAGCGAAACGTTGCCACAATAAAATGTCACATTAGTTGCACTTGTGTCCTTTTACTTTACATATTGTCGGTAATTCTACCAACATTATTACGACTTCCAGGTAGACTTTTGTACATTCTTCCCTGTTCTCTCTCTCTCTCTTTCTCTCTCAGGATTTCTCAGCGGAACATTATACAATGTAATATTTCACGTTTAAGTTTTCCATGCGCTGGTGTGGGTTGATGTTCTTCATGACATTGTTAAGATAAGATGAAATAAGATTTGTTTGAATTTTTAACCCGGAGGGTTAGATTTTTAAATTTTGCCACCGAAATGGCTGGTTTATTGTGCACCCCATATCCATCTTGTGGACGGTAGCGCAAGAGCATATGGATACACAAAAGGGCTAGGAACTAGGCCTCAAGGGGTTAACAGGAATACATATAGATTTATATCTACATATCTAAAGTTCACTTATCTGTTACAAGCAAATTTAGGAAATTTGCTTAGTATATCTGGTATCTTATTTTCATTAATAAGATATCTTGACATGTCACATAGGTTATTATACTGTCTGTCTCTGTATTCTTCAATAAGTGGACAATTAAGCACATAGTGTTCAAGACAGTGACCATATGCCTGATCACATAATTTACATTTCGTTTGATCATCATCTGTGTGTCTCCCAAACTGCCAGAAGTACTTGTAACCAAGCCTAAGCCTGGCCACTACAACATCAGTCAGTACTTGTAACCAAGCCTAAGCCTGGCCACTACAACATCAGTCAGTACTTGTAACCAAGCCTAAGCCTGGCCACTACAACATCAGTCAGTCTGTTCACATTGCAAGTTGCTCCATAAACATACTTATCTACGTTCATGTTATCATAGTGGGTTACAGATCTACTCAGGCTTCTAACTGCATTCCTATAACATTCATTTTCATTATTTACTTCTCTCCTAATATTATTCCTAATGCTAGACACAGTTATACCAAAGTTATATTCTACATTCTCCTTCTGGGTACTCTTCTTGGCTAACATATCAACTTTATCATGAAGGAGTAATCCAATGCGTGATGAGATCCGTAGCAATTGCACATTAATTCCTTTGTCCCTGATTTTTGAGAATCTATACCTGGCTTCTCCAATGAGCATATGGGTTGGCCACCCAGGATAACCCAAAAAAGTCAGTGTGTCGTCGAGGGACTGTCTTATTTCCATCGTGGTCATTCAATCTTGTCCCCCAGGATGCCACCCACACCAGACTTACTGCTAGGTATTTATTATCAACACAGGAAGTAGGCCTATTTATGATCAGCACAGGAGGTAGGCCTATTTATGATCAGCACAGGAGGTGGGCCTATCTATGATCAGCACAGGAGGTAGGACTATGATCAGCACAGGAGGTAGGCCTATTTGTGATCAGCACAGGACGTAGGCCTATTTATGATCAGCATGGGAGGTAGGCCTATTTGTGATCAGCATAGAACTTTGGCCTATTTATGGTCAGCACAGAACTTTGGCCTATCTATGATCAGCACAGGAGGTGGGACTATTTATGATCAGCACAGGTGGGGGCCTATCTAGGATCAGCACAGGAGGTAGGCCTATTTATGATCAGCACAGGAGGTAGGCCTATTTATGAGTAACTACCATGTTTTAAGGGACGGGAGAATTAGTGCGGCTGCTCTTGTACTCAGAGAGCCCCAGATGAGCCCTAGGGAATCGTAGGGATCCCTCAGGGGAGCCCGTATGGCAGCCCTCAGGGGAGCCCTCAGGGGAGTCCCATGGGAGCCTCAGTGACCATTCAGGAGAGCCCCGATGGAACCCAGGGGAAGCCCCAGGGGAACCCTCAGGGGTATAGAGGTGACGCCTGGGAAGGCAGACAGGAAGCTGGAGGCCGTAGGTGAAGCCTACCTCCCCCCCTAACAACCTTCCCCTCCTCCCACCCGTCACCTCATTTCTCTGCCTCCTTCCCTCCATCAAATACCCCCTCCCTCCTTCCATCCACCACCCTCCGTCCTTCTCCCATCCCCTTACCATCATCCTTTCCTTGCCTCTCTGCTGAATATTTTTCTTCACCCCCTCCCCCTTCACCCCCTCCCCCTTCACCCAGGAGTGTAAGTAGGTCTTCGTCCGAAGGTTGGACAAGTATTGAAGAACTCCTTGTATCAAGATCCCATGATGTTGCAGTGTGACAGATGTGACAAAAATGGGTTGAAAACCGATAAGTTGAGGATTGAGTCACAACTGTCAGACACTGCAACATCATGGGCTCTTGATACAAGGAATTCTTCAATACTTGTCCAACCTTTGGACGAAGACCTACTTACACTAGTGGATGGTTCCACTGTGATCCTGCCTCCTCCTGCTTCCACTCACCTAACTACAATATATAAGCCACTTCTCCGGCCACATGCTGTACTTTCTACAAGAGTGATGGACTGAACACATCGATTCCAGGCTGAGGGACTGATTACCTCAAACTCCTCCTCTCCTTACACATTTCTACTTTGTATTGGACTGTGTGGCGAAACGTTTCCTTAATAAAGATTCCCATATGTTGCACAAGTGTCTCAATCTTCAACTTGTCGGCTTTCAAACCATTTGTCACTATTCAAATCATCCTGGAGTGCTCTAATGTCCTCATTAGAATGAATTGGACGGCCTATTTTGGTATCAACAGCAAACTTGCTTATGTCGCTATTTATTCCTTCATCTATGTCGTTTATGCAAATTGTGAACAACATGGGACCCAACACTGATCCCTGTGGAACACCGCTTGTGACGTACCCCACTTCTGATTTCTTCCCATTTATGCAAACTCTCTGTTGCCTATTTGCCAACCATGCCTCTACCCAGGAAAAAGTTTCTCCTTCTATTCCGTGTGCCTTAAGTTTCCTCAATAGCCTCTGAAGTGGTACTTATCAAAAGCCTTACTGAAGTCCATATATACAATATCATATTCAATACCATGATCTACCTCCTCAAATACCTTAGTGAAAAAAGTTAGTAGATTCGTAAGACCTGGGTGTTAGTGGACTGGTGTGGGTCGCATTCTGGGACAAAGCTGACCTAATTTGCCCGAAATGCTCTGCATAAAAAGGGACTTTCTATATAGTAGTATGTCATTGATGTCGGCTAGGCCTGTATACCTTGTACTTGTAAAAATAAGGATATATTATTAACATTCCAGGTTAGGATGGACAACCCAGAACTTTTGAGGTGCTTCGGGTGACAGAAATACAACCATCTTAGCGCCCGTTGTCAACTTAAAGAAGTATGAGGCATATAGCCTTGGTTAGGTCTCATTTAGATTATGCTGCACAGATTTGGTCACCATATTACAGAATGGATGTAAATGCTCTGGAAAACATACAAGATGAACATCAAAATGGTATACAATACCGACAGGTTGTTAGGTAAGACACATATGCAACAGTTAGACAACTTTATTCCGAAACGTTTCGCCTACACAGTAGGCTTCTTCAGTCGAATACAGAAAGTAGGCAGGAACAGTAGAGATGTGAAGACGATGTAATCAGTCCATCACCCTTAAAGTCGTAGAATTTGAGGTTGTCAAATTCTACGAGGGACTGACAACCTCAAATTCTACGACTTTAAGGGTGATGGACTGATTACATCGTCTTCACATCTCTACTGTTCCTGCCTACTTTCTGTATTCGACTGAAGAAGCCTACTGTGTAGGCGAAACGTTTCGGAATAAAGTTGTCTAACTGTTGCATATGTGTCTTACCTAACAAAACATACAAGGGAGGATGACAAAGTTGATCCCATGTATCAGAAATCTTCCCTATAAGGATAGAATGAGGGCCTACATCTGCACTCTCTAGAAAGGCACAGAATTAGGGGGATATGATTGACGTGTATAAATGGAAAACATGAATAAATAAAGGGGATGTAAATAGCGAGTTAAAAATATTTAGCCAAGACAGGACTCGCAGCAATGGTTTTAAGTTGGAAAAATTCAGATTCAGGAAGGATATAGGAGAGTACTGGTTTGATAATAGAGTTGTGAATGAGTGGAACAAACTCCCGAGTACCGTCATGGAAGCTAAGACGTTGTGTAGTTTTAAAAATTGGTTAGATAAATACAAGAGTGAGTGTGGGTGGGTGTGAGTTGGATGTGAGTAGCTTGTGCTAGTAGGTCTGATGCCGTGCTCCTTCTTAAGTGAATGTGACCTGACCTGATTAGGGTGGGTTATTGGCTTCAGCCAGTAGGAGACTTGGACCTGCCTCGCATGGGCCATTAGGCCTGCAGCAGTGTTCATTCTTTCTTATGTTGTTATCTGCAGCAGGTCTCACCCGACCAAGGACTGCTTGGTTAGGCTTCATTTAGATTGTCTTGCACAGTTCTGGTCACTGTATTACAGAATGGATATAAATTCACTGGAAAACGTACAAAGGAGGATGACAAAGTTGATCCCATGTATCAGAAATTTTCCCTATGAGGATAGACTGAGGTCCCTGAATCTGCGCTCTCTAGAAAGGCGTAGAATTAGGGGGAAATGACTGAGGTGTATAAATGGAAAGCAAGAATAAATAAAGGGAATGTAAACTGCATGCCAAAAATATCTAGCCAAGACAGAACTGGCAGCAATGGTGGGAGGGGTGGACAAAATCACCATTTCTTTTGGGGGGGGGGGTCAGATTTCAATTCGATTTTGAAAGTGGATTAAGCAGCATGAAAAAACATATAGACTGTGTTTATATGTTTTTAGCCTTCAAGTTAGATAGAAAAAAATAAATTATGCACAACTTTATGGGTCATAAAACTTTCCTTTTTCTACTAAATTGGGAAGATGTACAATGTTCTAGTTGACATCAGATGAAAGATAAAGGCTGGATTATTGTTAACACTGGATGCTTCACCGATAATGTCAGTAGCGCCCATAAAAATTTTTTGAAGTTAAGTGACTTTTTTTTTGAGGGAAAAAACCCATTAAAAACAAAGCCGTAAACAATATCCCAAATAACCCCTCCCCCCGGGTGTTTGTACAACCATCATTCCTCAGTAACATGTGCAAAAATCATGACAATCCTATCAATACTTATCGCGGAAAAAGGAACACAATGTCAGTAACTTAATATTATTGTTTGGTGTGAAAACTACGGTTACGACACGCTAAATCTCAGCAAGTTCCACTCCTCCTTCCTTGTTGACAGCCGGCAGGCTACTGAGGGAGACACTCACCAGCTCTTCACTTCAGTCAGCACAGAAGTTACCATGTCCAGCATTTAGAATGAAACAATCATAAAAATCGTAATTTTTGGAGGAAAAAAAATTATAAAACCCACTAATTTGCCCGACATGCCGAGCATAACAAGAGACTTTCTAAAGAGTAGTATGTCATTGTTGTCAGCTATGGTCTGTATACCTTGTACATGTACTGGTAGTGTGGAAAATTGCATTTATATGTATGTAACTCATTATGTACATAACAGTAAATGAACAAAGATAATTATTATTTATCAGTTAGACAAGTAGGAATTTGGGACACCTAGGTCGCAAAAAATGTCGCTCTTCGATACCTACCACTGTCATATCCACAAGTTGCTCTGGATCTATTAATTATAAATAAAATACATCACCAGGAATGCTGGTAAATATATAAATTTGTGGACTATATATTAAATTAATAAATAATTATATATATACACATTTATATAACAGAAGGAGAATATCTTAAAATCATAACACTCACCAATTTGACTGGAGATTAATGTGTCATGTACAGGACCCCCCCCCCCTTTTGCCTACATTTATGAAGAATTTACTGGCCAGAAATTAAACATAATTTAGACAGCTTATCTGAGGTTCCTGGAGTTGTCCTGTCCTGTTGCCTGATACTCAAATTATGCAGGAATACACATCCAACAATTTCGCCTCCTATTTGAGAGGTGTCAGCCCAATTTTAACTTCTAGAGCACGAAAAATTCTTCCCATTATTCACAATGTGTTATTCAATTCAAACAAAATGGCGACTGACCTCCCCAGCCGCAGGTTTCCCATTTTCGATAACATACTTCTTTTAAAATACAATATAGGGCATCTATTTACCTATAAATTACCGTATTTCCGGAAAATATACAGTATTTTCCACAGGTAGTAAATAAAGATATTATTATTATTATTATTATTATTATTATTATTATTATTATTATTATTATTATTATTATTATAACTGCCAACGTGCATTTTTGATGACAGCAAGAATACAAAAATTACATTTAATGAAAAACATAGAAATGCGATAGAAACAAGCTGATTACATCAAAATGTTGACAGAATTTTGCCCTATTTTTCAGCAAGTAAACATTGTTTTTCCATAATTTTTCAATCTTAATTTCCTGATCACTGAAATATGGCTTGCCCCTCCCTTAAGGCATTTCCAGTAATTTAAATGCTGTACTGGCTCTATGTAGGCTGTAAACAATCTGTATTTGTTCCAGCTCTGATATTTCTCCAGCGCTGAACAGGGCCATCAACAGTGAACAATATCCCAAATGAGGAGCACTAGTGATTTGAAAAGCGTCACCAGTGGCATTATTTCCCTTGCTTCGAAAGCTGGCATTAGCCACCTCATCATTCTCCTGGCTGTCATGATCTTTGTCTTATTGGTTTCTTTGAAAGGTCAGCTGACAAAATTATTCCTAAGTTTTTCACATATTCCTTTTGTTCTAGTTGACGATCCTTTTGAGTTTTGTATACAGTATTCCTTTTCAGTTTTTCATTCTTTTCATACCTCAGCAATTTGAACTTATCACCACTGACCATCATGCTGTTCTCCACTGCCCTCTGGAAAACTCTGCTTATACCTTGTTGCAATTTTTTACTGTATTCTACCGAAGTGACTTTCATGCTTATTTTAGTATCATCTGCAAATGATGATACAAAACTATGACGGGTGTTTATATCTGTCTGCTATAAGGACAGTGTCTTGGGGAACTCAGTTTTTTACCTTGCTGATGCTGGATTTTGTTCTTTTTACTCCTACTTTTTGTGTTCTGTGTGTTAGGATCCTGGAAATCCATCTGCCTACCTTCCCATGATGCCTCTGGCCTTTATTTTGTGTGTACTCACCCTATGATCACATAAAGCATTCCATGAATCTGGTCCAGGTGCTGAGTGAGCGAGCAACATTTCAATGTCTTTTTCAAAATCTATGGGATTAGTATTAATGTCAGTTGGCTTGCATGGCCTTCCACTGGAGTGAAGAATGTCTCTGCATTCTCTACCTTGCTGTCATTTAGTGGGTTGCTGAACACTGACTCACACTGTTCCTTTAGAATTTCACTCATTTCCTGTTCGTCGTCAGTATACGAGTCTCCTCTCATTATTGGTCCAGTTCTACAGGTAGTTTTTAGCTTGGGTTTTGCATATGAATAAAAATATTTTAGCTTTCTTGCAGTATCATGGATGGTCTTTTGTTCCCTTTGTGCTTCTTCTGTTTGGTATGACAATTAAGTTTTTGTTCTAAATCAGTGATCTCTTGGCTAAGAGTATCTTTCCATCTTTGCAATATATGTCACCAATTATTGCAACACTCTTTAACAAATCCATCGAATCCTCTACCTTCCCCTCAATTCTCAAAATAGCGAGGGTCACCCCGATACATAAAGGAGGAGATCAAACAGACCTGAATAACTATAGGCCAATATCTAACTTACCCCTTCTCTCTAAAATCTTTGAAAAATTAATTCATAGGCAGATCTATTCCTACCTTATTTCCCACAACATACTCAACCCCTGTCAGTTTGGATTCAGGCCTAACAAAAACATGAATGATGCTATTATACATATGCTAGAATTAATATACACTGCACTCGAGAAAAAAGAAGTCCCATTGGGAATCTTCATTGATCTACGTAAAGCTTTTGATACAGTTCACCATGATTTATTGCACATAAAACCATCACATTATGGTACAAGAGGGCACTCCCTCAACTACCTAAAGTCATATCTTAGCAACAGAAGCCAATGTGTGTACACAAATGGAGCTACCTCTTCCACACTACCAATAACAGTCGGTGTCCCACAGGGAAGTGTCCTTGGCACCACTTCCCTTTCTCATTTACATAAACAACCTACCAAATGCATCGCAACTACTCAAACCCATACTATTTGCCTAGTCATACTAGCCAATACTGTAAATACTGAATTACAGAAAATATCTACCTGGATGATGATTAACAAGCTTATTCTCAATATTGACGAAACCTACTACATTCAGTTTGGAAACAGAGCTACAAATGTTCCCCTTGACATAATGATAAATGGAACACCTATCACAAACCTCACAGAGGGAAAATTCTTAGGAATCCACCTTGATAACAGCCTGAAATTTCAGACACATGTACAGCAAATTTCCAAGAAAATCTCAAAGACCATAGGCATACTATCAAAGATACGGTACTATGTTCCACAGTCAGCCCTCCTGGCCCTATATCACTCACTTATTTACCCCTATCTCACCTATGGAATCTGCGCGTGGGGCTCAACAACAATAAATCATCTCAGACCATTAATTACCCAACAAAAGGCTGCAGTCAGAATGGTAACAAATTCCCACTCCAGACAGCACACTCCACCAATATTCAAAAGTCTAAACTTACTCATCGTACAAAACATCCATACTCAATATTGTGCCTACTACATACATAGAACAATAAACTCAAATATAAACCCTCCCGTCAAACTTCTCCTTACCAACCTCAACACAACACATGATGATAACACAAGACACATATGTTCCTCGTGTCCATCTCACACTATGTAAAAACTCAGTGCACATAAAAGGCCCAAAAAATTTGGAATTCATTATCAGTGATTACCAAAGAAACACTGTCTGTATATCAATTCAAGACTCTTCTAAAAAACCACATACTCACCCAAAACTAAATATACAGTACTTAATGTAACTTTCCCTACATAGTTAACAAATCACTTTTTACTGCTTCAAAATATCATTACTCACTGTGTAACTCCCCTGGCCTTAGGACCCCATAAATAAATTCTCAAAGGTCAATAAATTCTCATATCTAATCTAATGCAAATATTGAATAACTTATATTTCATAAATGTATAATCCAGTTGTATAATTAGAGAAACCTTATCAAACTATGTTATTATAGCATTACCTAGTAGAATAATCCATTCTCTTGAATACACTGTAACTCGTCTAATGACCATGTTAACTGTTACTGCTCTACACATCATTGATTTGATTTGATTAGATCTGATTAAGAAATTGTACGACTACATATAGCAAATTGATCATTTTGTTATATTATTCATTGTAATGTTACAAAATTGCAAAACTATAATGATTCAAAATTTAAATGTTCAAATTTCATTGTTTAAAATACTCAGTTGTACTTGATATTGTAAACTGTTTACTATAACTCTTCCACTAATCTTAAGTTAGTTTTAAGGTGCCCATAATGTTCTACATACAAGGGGCTTTTGACATGTACACCCACCTATTATAATACCTTGTACAACTATGTATCATGTCTTAATAAACTGTTATTATTATTATTATTATTATTATTATTATTATTATTATTATTATTATTATTATTATTATTATTATTATTATTATTATTATTATGTTTATGTTTTTAAGCAATTCAGTAACCCGCTTTCTTCTTTTGTACAATCTCCTATGCTCTCTCTATATAACTGATCTTTTGGGTTCCCTCAATGTTATGTATGTAATACAGACCTTGTATGCTTCTATATTTAGCTTCTCCAGGTATTGGTGGGGATTTAGGGTGCTTATGTCTGATTCCCAGGATATGTTTGGGTTATATTTTCCCAGTCAATCCTATGGTTATTGAAGTTAAAATTACTGAACTTCCCGTCTCTTACATTAGTCATGTAGTTTCTTAACCCTGAGTTTATACTCGTTTGTACTTCTATGATGTTATGGTCAGAGTATATTGTTTTCGTAATTATTATGTCTCTGATTAGTTCCTCGTTGTCAGTGAATATCAAATCCAAGGTATTTATTTCTAGTGGGCTCAGTTTTTTGTTGGTTCACAGAGCTTCATTAATTCCCTGGTGTGTTTGATGAGCCAGGGTGCTTCCAGGAGATGTTTCTGGTATAACGTTATGTTGAGCCATTTTTACATGCTGGAGATTGAAATCTCCAAGAAGAATAACATTTGGTGTGGGATTTTCTAGCCTATCCAGGTGGCTAAAGCTCCCGCTTCACACATGGAGGGCCCGGGTTCGATTCCCGGCGGGTGGAAACATTCCGACACGTTTCCTTACACCTGTCCTGTTCACCTAGCAGTAAATAGGTACCTGGGTGTTAGTCGACTGGTGTGGGTCGCATCCTGGGGGACAAGATTGAGGACCACAATGGAAATAAGTTAGACAGTCCTCGATGACGCACTGACTTTCTTGAGTTATCCTGGGTGGCTAACCCTCCGGGGTTAGCCTGGAGTTTACCTGGAGAGAGTTCCGGGGGTCAACGCCCCCGCGGCCCGGTCTGTGACCAGGCCTCCTGGTGGATCAGAGCCTGACCAACCAGGCTGTTGCTGCTGGCTGTACGCAAACCAACGTACGAGCCACAGCCCGGCTGATCAGGAACTGACTTTAGGTGCTTGTCCAGTGCCAGCTTGAAGACTGCCAGGGGTCTGTTGGTAATCCCCCTTATGTGTGCTGGGAGGCAGTTGAACAGTCTCGGGCCCCTGACACTTATTGTATGGTCTCTTAACGTGCTAGTGGCACCCCTGCTTTTCATTGGGGGGATGTTGCATCGTCTGCCAAGTCTTTTGCTTTCGTTGTGAGTGATTTTCGTGTGCAAGTTCGGTACTAGTCCCTCTAGGATTTTCCAGGTGTATATAATCATGTATCTCTCCCGCCTGCGTTCCAGGGAATACAGGTTTAGGAACCTCAAGCGCTCCCAGTAATTGAGGTGTTTTATCTCCGTTATGCGCGCTGTGAAAGTTCTCTGTACATTTTCTAGGTCGGCAATTTCACCTGCCTTGAAAGGTGCTGTTAGTGTGCAGCAATATTCCAGCCTAGATAGAACAAGTGACCTGAAGAGTGTCATCATGGGCTTGGCCTCCCTAGTTTTGATGTCAGCATAGTTGCTGATCCCTGTATTCCCAGTATTATATAGCATAGCATATTAGTATCATCCCTGTGCTTTAGACACGAGATCCCTCGTAGGCCTTTGGCTTTGTATGACGTCATGGGCATACACATGGGCAGTGATCCCTTTGTCCCGCACTCACTCGGCGGCAGACCTACAAGACGTGAACAGGCTTGGCACCGGGCTCCATCTCTCATCTCAGTCTGACAATATATTTACCATCCTACAAGTGTGTCTACTTTCAACCTACGATATCTCCATTTAAGAACCCTTACGATAAATGGTGACAGCGGTGAGCCTGTAATTCTGACGATTACAGCGATTTCTGGAGATAAAGTTGTCGACCAGCAAGACGGCCATTTCGTGTGACCAGTAGGCCTACCGACTACCGAGATTCACCCAGCCAGCTACCTCAAGCCAGCTACTCTACCAGCTTCTACATTACTCACTGGTCAGTCTCTTTGTATTAGTGTTTCCTGCTTTTTTTGCATTACTCCCGAGGGGTTGACCCGAGTTTGCAAAATAAGCCAGCTTCCAGTCTGTGGTGGGGGAGTCAGTACACCCGAGCCCAGTCCAGCCTAGCCTACTCCATCCAATTATTTTGCCTGCCAAGCCAGCTTCCACCCCTGCTGTGCTCCTCGTGTGAAGTTATCAAGCTATTCTGTGTGAAGGGTTAAGATAAGCCAGCTAGCAACTAACCCAGGTGTCTTACCCCAGTACTCAAGCAAGCCACATGACTAGCCTTCATCGCTTGTGATTCTAGTTCCAAGCATTCTGAGTGCTCCTTGTCATCCTTGTGGTGTTGTAGTATTTCGTGGGTTTCTTCTAAGCCAGCCGGCTTAGAATTATCTTTGCGGCAGTGTGGGTTTTCTCAGTGAGGCTTACGACGTTCAACCCATAAGCCCAGCCACTCACGATCACGTGTGTCGCACCATTGCCGGTCTCAGACGCCTCGCTCAGCCATTACCCACAAACCCAACTACAGTCGGCCATTAAAACTCACCTACCTCATCAGTGTTTTGGTGCATTGCTAAGGGTTGTAGCACCATATTTTAAGGACCACATAGGGGGTCAAGAGCTAGAGAGTGGCGCGCCATCTTTAAAAGCCTCCTATGTGTTGTCTCTCGCCGATTTAAGCGCAATTCTACGATCATCTGTGCAGAGGACAGCAGCAAGACGATAAAAACAATCCATCAATCTCATTTTTTCAAGTGTTACAGCTATAATATTTTTTTTTTAGAGACATTTGCGAGTGTTGAGACATTTCTTTTGTGTTCCCAGTGAATTTTTCTCTTAGTGACATTCAGTGACTCTTGATCAGACTCAGTGTTTATCATGTACTGATTCTATTAATTTCTTTTAATCTCCTTAATTCAGTGTTAATTTTCGTGTATTATTTTATATCTGTTGTGTTGTGTATCTTTTTACACACTTGAAGTAAGTACTTAGTGTTTCCTTTGTTGTGTGTGCAACATATGAGCAGTATAGAACTTGTGTTTAAACTTCAGAATTCCAGTGTACTAACTCAGTAAATTTTTCACCTCATATTCTGCATCACAACTCAGTGTTGTCTGTTATTTTTTTTTTCTTCCTAGCAATTGTGTATTTTTGTTTGTTCCCTGTGTGTTGAACATTCTTGTGTTCATATTTTTCCATTCAGCCAGTGTTTAATTTGTCTTATTTCCACAGACAATAGTGCCATTTTTAAAGCTCCAGCAAGAAATCTGTTTACAAAATTTTTTTAAAAACATCAAGTTTCATTGCAAGAAAATTCTAGTACTGAGTTTATGTTGATGTTTTGTGTTCTGCATCACTGTAAGTGTTGTATTTCTTTTTGTTGTGTGTTTTAGCACCTATTATTTTTCATATTTTATTGAACAAATTCACTCTTAGTGCAATTTTTAAGTTCTCCTTTTAAAGTAAATTGTTCTTTTGCTTGTTGTTTAAGTGCAGTTAAGAGTTAAAGTGTTCATTCCTTGATATATTTCTTTTCTTGTGTGTTATAATTTTTATTATTGCACATAGACTCATTTTGCAATAATTCTTGTGCAAATATTGTGTTGCTATTAAAGTTTTTCTTGCAGAAAATTTTATGCAGTGTTGTGCAATACAGTTTCTTACAGTGCAGTTTCTTATGCTCTGTTCTGTCCATAGTATTTTATTCTGTCTGTCATTTTATTTTTTTTTTAATTTCAGTGAATTGTGTGTTTGTTTTAATTTTTGCACAAGTTTATTGAGTCCATTTTATCATTTTATTGTGTATTTCCTTGTTGCATTGAAAGTAAAGAAAACTCACTGTGCCATTTATTCAATTTAAAGTAAAAGTTGAGAATATTAGATTTGAGCAAAGTAAAAGTTCTCTTGATTTTCAGTGTTTGTTAAGTTGCATATTATTCTTGTGTGAGTTCTTTGCTTACTGTGTAACTTGTCAATTTTTAATTACTTATGCAGAATAGTTAAGCATTTTTTTCCATTTAAGCTTATTGTGTCATTCTCTCCATTTTTCTTGACTTATGCCCTTCAGTATTTTCACTGAGAAGATGTCCCAGTCACTTTTGAACGTTCACTTAGTGTATCATTCCAGTCAAAGTCAATATGAATCAGTCCACAGTACCAACATTCCCTTACTGACTGAAAGACAATATCTAGCCCTTGAGCAATGTGTTTGTTCTCACAGCTTGTATCTGAGATTTGTTAAAGTGCTGCTAAATGTGAAGTTCAGATTAAGTTCCTGTAGATCCACGAATTACTTATTAACGTAGCCGAGCGGTCAGGCACTAGTAATTCTGTCACTCCCATCTGTGTTCCACCTATACCTTCAGACTTGCAGGATAGTGTTCCGTTGCCTCAAGTGTCCGGGGACACTCAGACTGCCTTGAGTGACAGCCTATCCCTGCAATGACTGCTAGTTCGAGTAATAGTTTCTCCACAGGGGATGCCTTGTCAGAAAACGATTACTTGCAACTAGTAATGCCATCTCTTGTTGATGTGACATGCTGTCTGCAGAAAGACGTCTCTGTTACAGCTAGTGTTCTCACTAGAGTGTCTGTTGTTGTTCCTAATGTTCCAGATGGTGATCCCATCCTAGTTGACAGTAATCAGTGCATTGTAAGAAGTTATTTCTCGAGTAACTTTCACATGTTAACGTTTGTAAGTGTAGTTTCTTTATAGCTGATACCTCGTGTCACTGTGTGCGACTCAGATTGAATATCAGCATTGTTCACCGTGTTCATTTCTTTTCTCCTGTGCTTGCAGTTGAGATAGTAGATTCGTTCTCCCTTGCTCATATTGCGTGTTATAGCGTTAATTTTTTTCAACCGGGGGGAGTCATCCACTCCACCGAGTTTGTTCTTTCCTCCAGTAAGGAAGAACTGATACCTTTATTCCAGAACAAACAGCCTACTGGAAGGTTAGCCAGATGGACCTTGACTATCCAAGAGTTCAATCCCACTTTTGAAAATTTACCTGGCAAGTCAAATGTAGTCGCAGATGCTTTATCGCGACACGTTAGTGTAGTTACTGCAGATCCTCCATTTACTGTCGAGGTTGTCAGAAATTCCCAAAGAACCGATCCCTTGTGTTCTGGTGTGATTCGATTCCTGCTCCAGGAAGATCTTATTCTTACTGTGAAGCCACCAGTACCCATTAGTGACTTTGTAACGAGCCAAGAATTACTGTATCGAATAGTCGAGTTGAGTACTCCTAGCAGACGAGTTAGTAATTCCACAGTCACTAGTGATTGTAGTTGTATCTTTTGTAGATACTCGTTCAGATCTCTCTCAGTCAAGGCATGTGTTAGCCATTGCAGAGGAATTCAATCCTCCCAGAGATGATAACCATTCTGCATACGTAAACCTTACCCTCGCAGAATTGGGTTTAAGTGTAAACAGCCTGCATAATTAGATGTCCGAGATGAATGAATTGGTCAACTGTGTGTTTTATTATTAGCTGATCAGTTTGTCAGAAATTTTCGTGTTCACGTTCCCTCCGTATTCTGAGAATTAACAGTCTAGATTTGTGTGCACCGAATCTGCCTTTCTGTTAAACACTTCTTTGTATATAATTATTCTTCCTCAGAATCCGTAGAGTGCATGAATACAGATCGATCGATCAATTCCATCCATATTGTATAATGAATTGTTCTTATAGTTTGTAATGATTACGTTAACACCCATTACGTCAAAATCATGTTGTACCATCCATTAGTTCTAAGTTATATATGAATTTGTTATTGTATAGAATCAGCCCAGATCCGCCTGCCTGTTCAGCCTATAGTATAGTAGTGTATGTCGGGACGACATACGTAACGTGACCGAGCTGTCAGCATAGTTGCTGATCCCTGTATTCCCAGTATTATATAGCATAGCATATTAGTATCATCCCTGTGCTTTAGACACGAGATCCCTCGTAGGCCTTTGGCTTTGTATGACGTCATGGGCATACACATGGGCAGTGATCCCTTTGTCCCGCACTCACTCGGCGGCAGACCTACAAGACGTGAACAGGCTTGGCACCGGGCTCCATCTCTCATCTCAGTCTGACAATATATTTACCATCCTACAAGTGTGTCTACTTTCAACCTACGATATCTCCATTTAAGAACCCTTACGATATTGAAGGTTCTCATTATCCATCTGTCATTTTTCTAGCAGATGCGATTGATACAATGTTATGGTCCTTGAAGGTGAGATCCTCCGACATGATCACTCCCAGGTCTTTGACGTTGGTGTTTCGCTCTATTTTGTGGCCAGAATTTGTTTTGTACTCTGATGAAGATTTAATTTCCTCGTGTTTACCATATCTGAGTAATTGAAATTTCTCATCGTTGAACTTCATATTGTTTTCTGTAGCCCACTGAAAGATTTGGTTGATGTCCGCCTGGAGCCTTGCAGTGTCTGCAATGGAAGACACTGTCATGCAGATTCGGGTGTCATCTGCAAAGGAAGCCACCCAGGATAGCGAAATCTTATCTTATCTTCTTAACTGATCTGTAAATTCCTCAGCAGTTGCTGACTGTTGTTTATACACCAGGATAATTAGCAAATTCCTATTTTCAACTTTAATACCTAGAATTTCTACTGTATCATTCGATGAATTCAGCAGCTGTGAGCGACAGAACTACTGAACATAGAGACCTACTCCTCCCTGTGACATATTAATTCTATCGCATCGATATATGTTACAGTTCTCTACCTTTATCTCTCCGTCCAAAACATCCCTTGTGGGTATTTCTGTAAATGCTCCAAACATGGCATTCACTTCTGAGAGGTCCCACAAATATAACTAACTTTCTCGTTTTTATTTCATTTCAAACCCTGAATGTTTGCAAAGAGGAAGCAGGATTTACCATTTGTGATGCTTTGGTGTGGTGATGTACTACCTGGTATGTCCTGGTGTACATACCCCTCGTTTACCCAGTATTGATTGTGCACTTGTCTTTTGTATATTTGACTCTGATGGGTGGATGCCTGTTTGATGCGTCCCACTGTTACTCACCTCCGTCTCATCTGTGGTATTTCCTTGTTTGTCCTCTTTCTTGGGTCCAGTCGTTACTCTTTACATCTAAAAGAAAGAGTGCTGTTCATTTTTCCTTTCCCTGCTTTCTCTGAAGCGTCACGTTCCTTTCACCTGGTGATCTGGGCAGCTCAGGTCACAACATACACCGACCTGTGTTGAAGCTTAGCACATCACTAGGTGGACGTATCTGCACTCTGTCACAGCGACAATTTCACTTTCATAACATATTTTCACATTTTCTCTTGCGTTTATACTAGAATTTTCTCCCATATAAGCACATCCCTTTAACACAATATTTGCAAATATCTTGACTGTTAAGAAATGCTGAATAAATTATATGGTAACATGATAATAAAGAAGGTAAAACATTAATAAAGAAGGTAAGACTGCAGAAGACCTACTGGCTCATGCTAGGCACGTCTAACTCATACTATTATTAAACGTATCATAAACTCAGTCCAACGCCTTGGAACTCATCAAAGGTATATGTGCTGCATCAACCATTGCATCAACCACTGCATCAACCACTGCATCAACCACTGCATCAACCACTGCACCAACCACTGCATCAACCACTGCATCAAACACTGCATCAACCACTGCATCAAACACTGTATCAAACATTGCATCAACCACTGTATCAAACACTGCATCAACCACTGCATCAAACACTGCATCAACCACTGCATCAAACACTGCATCAAACCCTGCATCAACCACTGCATCAAACACTGTATCAAACACTGCTTCAACCACTGTATCAAACACTGCATCAACCACTGCATCAAACACTGCATCAACCACTGCATCAAACATTGCATCAAACACTGCATCAATCACTGCATCAAACACTGTATCAAACACTGCATCAACCACTGCATCAAATACTGTATCAACCACTGCATCAACCACTGCATCAAACACTGCATCATCCACTACATCAACCACTGCATCAACCACTGTATCAACCACTGCATCAAACACTGCATCAAACACTGCGTCAAACATTGCATCAACCACTGTATCAACCACTGAATCAAACACTGCATCAAACACTGCATCAACCACTGCATCAAACACTGCTTCAAACACTGCATCAACCACTGTATCAACCACTGCATCAACCACTGAATCAAACACTGCATCAAACACTGCATCAAACACTGTATCAAACACGGCATCAACTACTGCATCAACCACTGCACCAACCACTGCATCAACCACTGCATCAACCACTGCATCAAACACTGCATCAAACACTGCATCAAACACTGTATCAAACACTGCATCAACCACTGCATCAACCACTGCATAAAACACTGCATCAACCACTGCATCAACCACTGCATCAAACACTGCATCAAACACTGCATCAAACACTGCATCAAACACTGCATCAACCGCTGCATCAACCACTGCATCAAACACTGCATCAACCACTGCATCAAATACTGCATCAACAACTGCATCAAACACTGCATCAACCACTGCATCAACCACTACATCAAACACTGCATCAACCACTGCATCAAACACTGCATCAACCACTGCATCAAACACTGCATCAACCACTGCATCAAACACTGCATCAACGACTGCATCAACGACTGCATCAAACACTGTATCAACCACTGCATCAACCACTGCATCAAACACTGTATCAACCACTGCATCAACCACTGCATCAAACACTGCATCAACCATTACATCAAACACAGCATCAACCACTGCATCAACCATTGCATCAAACACTGCATCAAACACTGCATCAAACACTGTGTCAAACACTGCATCAACCACTGTATCAACCACTGCATCAAACACTGCATAAAACACTACATCAACCACTGCATCAAACACTGTATCAGCCACTGCATCAACCGCTGCATCAACCGCTGCATCAACCACTGTATCAACCACTGCATCAAACATTGCATCAAACACTGCATCAACCACAGCATCAAACATTGCATCAAACACTGCATCAAACACTGCATCTACCACTGTATCAACCACTACATCAAACACTACATCAACCACTGCATCAAACACTGCAACAAACACTGCATCAAACACTGCATCAAACACTGCATCAAACACTGCATCAAACACTGCATTAAACACTGCATCAACCACTGCATCAAACACTGCATCAACCACCGCATCAACCACTGAATCAAACACTTCATCAACCACTGCATCAAACACTGCATCAACCACTGCATCAAACACTGCATCAACCACTGCATCAACCACTGAATCAAACACTTCATCAACCACTGCATCAAACACTGCATCAACTACTGCATCAAACACTGCATCAACCACTGCATCAAACACTGCATCAAACCCTGCATCAACCACTGTATCAACCACTGCATCAAACACTGCATCAAACACTGCATCAAACACTGCTTCAAACATTGCATCAACCACTGTATCAACCACTGCATCAAACACTGCATCAAACACTGCGTCAAACATTGCATCAACCACTGTATCAACCACTGCATCAAACACTGCATCAAACATTGCATCAACGACTGTATCAACCACTGCATCAAACACTACATCAACCACTGCATCAACCACTGCATCAAACACTGCTTCAAACACTGCATAAAACATTGTGTCAAAAACTGCATCAACCACTGCATCAAACACTGTATCAACCACTGCATCAAACACTGCATCACACATTGCATCAACCACTGTATCAGCCACTGCATCAAACACTGTATCAACCACTGCATCAACCACTGCATCAAACACTGTATCAACCACTGCATTAACCACTGCATCAAACACTGCATCAACCACTACATCAAACACTGCATCAACCACTGCATTATCCACTGCATCAAACACTGCATTAAACACTGCATCAAACATTGTGTCAAACACTACATCAACCACTGTATCAACCACTGTATCAACCACTGTATCAAACACTGCATCAACCACTGCATCAAACACTGTATCAAACACTGCATCAACCACTGCATCAAACACTGCATCAAACACTGCATCAACCACTGCATCAACCACTGCATCAAACACTGCATCAAACACTGCATCAAACACTGCATCAAACACTGCATCAACCACTGCATCAAACACTGCATCAAACACTGTATCAAACACTGCATCAACCACTGCATCAACCACTGCATCAACCACTGCATCAACCACTGCATCAACTACTGCATCAACCACTGCATCAACCACTACATCAAACACTGCATCAACTACTACATTATCCACTGCATCAAACACTGCATCAAACACTGCATCAAACATTGTGTCAAACACTACATCAACCACTGTATCAACCACTGTATCAACCACTGTATCAAACACTGCCTCAACCACTGCATCAAACACTGTATCAAACACTGCATCAACCACTGCATCAAACACTGCATCAACCACTGTATCAACCACTGCATCAACCACTGCATCAAACACTGCATCAAACGCTGCATAAAACACTGCATCAACCACTGCATCAAACACTGCATCAAACACTGTATCAAACACTGCATCAACCACTGCATCAACCACTGCATCAACCACTGCATCAACCACTGCATCAACCACTGCATCAAACACTGCATCAACCACTGCATCAAACACTGTATCAAACACTGCATCAACCACTGCATCAAACACTGCATCAACCACTGCATCAAACACTGTATCAAACACTGCATCAACCACTGCATCAACCACTGCATCAAACACTGCATCAACCACTGCATCAACCACTGCATCAACCACTGCATCACACACTGCATCAACCACTGCATCAACCACTGCATCAAACACTGCATCAACCACTGCATCAAACACTGCATCAACCACTGCATCAACCACTGCATCAACCACTGCATCAACCACTGCATCAACCACTGCATCAAACACTGCATCAAACACTGCATCAACCACTGCATCAAATACTGCATCAACAACTGCATCAAACACTGCATCAACTACTGCATCAACCACTACATCAAACACTGCATCAACCACTGCATCAAACACTGCATCAACCACTGCATCAAACACTGCATCAACCACTGCATCAAACACTGCATCAACCACTGCATCAAACACTGTATCAACCACTGCATCAACCACTGCATCAAACACTGTATCAACCACTGCATCAACCACTGCATCAAACACTGCATCAACCACTACATCAAACACTGCATCAACCACTGCATCAACTACTGCATCAACCACTGCATCAACCACTGCATCAACCACTGCATCAAACACTGCATCAACCACTACATCAAACACTGCATCAACTACTGCATTATCCACTGCATCAAACACTGCATCAAACACTGCATCAAACATTGTGTCAAATACTACATCAACCACTGTATCAACCACTGTATCAACCACTGTATCAAACACTGCCTCAACCACTGCATCAAACACTGCATCAAACACTGTATCAAACACTGCATCAAACACTGTATCAAACACTGCATCAACCACTGCATCAAACACTGCAACAAACACTGCCTCAACCACTGCATCAAACACTGCATCAAACACTGTATCAAACATTGCATCAACCACTGCATCAACCACTGCATCAACCACTGCATCAACCACTGCATCAACCCCTGCATCAAACACAGCATCAACCACTGCATCAAACACTGTATCAAACACTGCATCAACCACTGCATCAAACTCTGCATCAACCACTGCATCAAACACTGTATCAAGCACTGCATCAACCACTGCATCAACCACTGCATCAAACACTGCATCATCCACTGCATCAACCACTGCATCAACCACTGCATCACACACTGCATCAACCACTGCATCAACCACTGCATCAAACACTGTATCAACCACTGCATCAACCACTGCATCAAACACTGTATCAACCACTGCATCAACCACTGCATCAAACACTGCATCAACCACTACATCAAACACTGCATCAACCACTGCATCAACTACTGCATCAACCACTGCATCAACCACTGCATCAACCACTGCATCAAACACTGCATCAACCACTACATCAAACACTGCATCAACTACTGCATTATCCACTGCATCAAACACTGCATCAAACACTGCATCAAACATTGTGTCAAATACTACATCAACCACTGTATCAACCACTGTATCAACCACTGTATCAAACACTGCCTCAACCACTGCATCAAACACTGCATCAAACACTGTATCAAACACTGCATCAAACACTGTATCAAACACTGCATCAACCACTGCATCAAACACTGCAACAAACACTGCCTCAACCACTGCATCAAACACTGCATCAAACACTGTATCAAACATTGCATCAACCACTGCATCAACCACTGCATCAACCACTGCATCAACCACTGCATCAACCCCTGCATCAAACACAGCATCAACCACTGCATCAAACACTGTATCAAACACTGCATCAACCACTGCATCAAACTCTGCATCAACCACTGCATCAAACACTGTATCAAGCACTGCATCAACCACTGCATCAACCACTGCATCAAACACTGCATCATCCACTGCATCAACCACTGCATCAACCACTGCATCACACACTGCATCAACCACTGCATCAACCACTGCATCAAACACTGCATCAACCACTGCATCAAACACTGCATCAACCACTGCATCACACACTGCATCAACCACTGCATCAACCACTGCATCAAACACTGCATCAAACACTGCATCAAACACTGCATCAACCAGTGCATCAACCGCTGCATCAACCAGTGCATCAAACACTGCATCAACCACTGCATCAAATACTGCATCAACAACTGCATCAAACACTGCATCAACCACTGCATCAACCACTACATCAAACACTGCATCAAGCACTGCATCAAACACTGCATCAACCACTGCATCAAACACTGTATCAACCACTGCATCAACCACGGCATCAAACACTGTATCAACCACTGCATCAACCACTGCATCAAACACTGCATCAACCACTACATCAAACACTGCATCAACCACTGCATCAACCACTGCATCAAACACTGCATCAAACACTGCATCAAACACTGTGTCAAACACTGCATCAACCACTGTATCAACCACTGCATCAAACACTGCATCAAACACTACATCAACCACTGCATCAAACACTGTATCAGCCACTGCATCAACCGCTGCATCAACCGCTGCATCAACCACTGTATCAACCACTGCATCAAACACTGCATTAAACATTGCATCAACCACTGTATCAGCCACTGCATCAAACACTGTATCAACCACTGCATCAACCACTGCATCAAACACTGTATCAACCACTGCATTAACCACTGCATCAAACACTGCATCAACCACTACATCAAACACTGCATCAACCACTGCATTATCCACTGCATTATCCACTGCATCAAACACTGCATTAAACACTGCATCAAACATTGTGTCAAACACTACATCAACCACTGTATCAACCACTGTATCAACCACTGTATCAACCACTGTATCAAACACTGCATCAACCACTGCATCAAACACTGCATCAACCACTGAATCAAACACTGCATCAACCACTGCATCAACCACTGCATCAACCACTGCATCAAACACTGCATCAAACACTGCATCAACCACTGCATCAAACACTGCATCAACCACTGCATCAAACACTGCATCAACCACTGCATCAACCACTGCATCAAACACTGCATCAACCACTGCATCAAACACTGCATCAACCACTGCATCAAACACTGCATCAACCACTGCATCAAACACTGCATCACCCATGGCATCAAACACTGCATCAACCACTGCATCAAACACTGCATCAACCACTGCATCAAACACTTCATCAACCACTGCATCAAACACTGCATCAACCACTGCATCAAGCACTGCATCACCCATGGCATCAAACACTGCATCAAACACTGCATCAACCACTGCATCAAACACTGCATCACCCATGGCATCAAACACTGCATCAACCACTGCATCAAACACTGCATCAAACACTGCGTCAAACATTGCATCAACCACTGTATCAACCACTGCATCAAACACTGCATCAAACATTGCATCAACCACTGTATCAGCCACTGCATCAAACACTACATCAACCACTGCATCAACCACTGCATCAAACACTGCTTCAAACACTGCATAAAACATCGTGTCAAAAACTGCATCAAACACTGCATCGAACACTGCATCAAACACTGCATCAAACATTGCATCAAACACTGTATCAACCACTGCATCAAACACTGTATCAACCACTGCATCAACCACTGCATCAAACATTGCATCAACCAATGTATCAGCCACTGCATCAAACACTGTATCAACCACTGCATCAATCACTGCATCAACCACTACATCAAACACTGCATCAACCACTGCATTATCCACTGTATCAAACACTGCATTAAACACTGCATCAAACATTGTGTCAAACACTACATCAACCACTGTATCAACCACTGTATCAACCACTGTATCAAACACTGCATCAACCACTGCATCAAACACTGTATCAAACACTGCATCAACCACTGCATCAAACACTGCATCAAACACTGCATCAAACACTGCATCAAACACTGCATCAACCACTGCATCAAACACTGCATCAAACACTGTATCAAACACTGCATCAACCACTGCATCAACCACTGCATCAACCACTGCATCAACCACTGCATCAACCACTGCATCAACCACTGCATCAACCACTACATCAAACACTGCATCAACTACTGCATTATCCACTGCATCAAACACTGCATCAAACACTGCATCAAACATTGTGTCAAACACTACATCAACCACTGTATCAACCACTGTATCAACCACTGTATCAACCACTGCCTCAACCACTGTATCAACCACTGTATCAACCACTGTATCAAACACTGTATCAACCACTGTATCAACCACTGTATCAACCACTGTATCAAACACTGCCTCAACCACTGCATCAAACACTGTATCAAACACTGCATCAACCACTGCATCAAACACTGCATCAACCACTGCATCAACCACTGCATCAAACACTGCATCAACCACTGCATCAAACACTGCATCAACCACTGCATCAACCGCTGCATCAACCATATCTCTCTCTCTCTCTCTCTCTCTCTCTCTCTCTCTCTCTCTCTCTCTCTCTCTCTCTCTCTCTCTCTCTCTCTCTCTCTCTCTCTCTCTCTCTCTCTCTCACATACGCTTGACCGTGACATTTGACAGAGGTCATAGTCAGACCTGTAATCTCCTCATTGATTATGCCTTGTCCGCCGTCTACCCTGGCTCGCTAGTGCCTTCTGCCAGTGACTAGTGCTAGTAACTAGTGCCAGTGACTAGGGCTAGTAACTAGTGCTAGTGACTAGTGTTAGTGATTAGTGCTAGTAATTAGTGCTAGTGACTAGCGCTAATGATCAGTGTTACTGATTAGTGCTAGTGATTTGTGCTAGTTACTAATACTAGTGCTAGTGACTTTTGCTAGTTATTAGTACTAGTACCAGTGACTTTTGCTAGTTATTAATACTAGTGCTAGTGACTTGTGCTGGTAACTAATGCTAGTGACTATAATGTCAGTGCCAGTGACTAACGCTAGTGACTATAGTGACAATGCTAGCGACTACTGTTAGTGACTAATGATAGTGATTGGTGCTAGTGACTAGTGCTGTTAACTAGTATTAGTGACTGTTGCTATTAATTAGTACTAGGTATAATAAACGGTGCTAGTGACTAGTGCTAGTAATTGGTGCTAGAAATTGGTACTAGTGATTGGTGCTAGTGACTAGTGCTAGTTATTAGTGATAGTAACTAGTGATAGTAATTAGTGATAGTGACTTATGACAGTGACTAGTGCTAGTGGCAAGTATTGCTAACTAGTGCTAATGACTAGTGCTAGCAACTAGCGCTGGTGATTAGTGTCAGTGACCAGTGCTAGTGACTAATGCTATTAAATAGTGCTAGTGCCTAGTGCTAGTAACTAGCGCTAGTGATTAGTGCTAGTAGCTAGTGCTAGTAACTAGCGCTAGTGATCAGTGCTAGTAGCTAGTGCTAGTAACTAGTGACTAGTACAAGTGAATAGTCCTAGTGACTTGTGCTTGACTAGTGCTAGTAACTAGTGTTAGAGACTAGTGTTATTAACTAGTGCTAATGATTAGTGTTAGTGACTAGTGCTAGAAGCTTGTGCTAGTGATTTGTGTTAGTGACTAGTGCTAGTGACTAGTTCTAGTGATTATTGTTTGTGACTAGTGCTGGTGACTAGTGGTAGTGATTAGTGTTAGTGACTAGTGTTCATGACTTATGCTAGTAACTAGTGCTCATGACTTATGCTAGTAACTAGTGCTCATGACTTATGCTAGTAACTAGTGCTCATGACTTATGCTAGTAACTACAGCTAGTAACTAGTGCCAGTCCACTACATATACATGCTTCACTAGAGCAGTGCTCACCCCTGCTAGGTCATAAGAACTAGCCTAGTGTCTAGTTAACACAGTGTCCTGTTAACAGTATCTACTTAACAGCGTCTAGTTAACAGTGTTTACTTAACACAGTGTCTAGTTAACACAGTGTCTAGTTAACAGTGTCCAGTTAACATTGTCTATGTAACGGTATCTAATTAACGCAGTGTCTAGTTAACACAGTGTCTTGTTAACAATATCTAATTGACACAATGTCTAGCTAACAGTGTCTAGTTAACAGCGTCTAGTTAACAGTGTATAGTTAATACAGTTTCTAGTTAACAGTGTCTAGCTAACATAGTGTCTAGTTAACACAATGTCTAGTTAACAGTGTCCAGTTAACAGAGTGTCTAGTTAACAGAGTGTCTAGTTAACAGTGTCTAGTTAACATAGTGTCTAGTTAATAGTATCTAGTTAACACAATGTCTAGTTAACAGTGTCCAGTTAACACAATGACTAGTTAACAGTGTCCAGCAAACACAGTATATGGTTAACACAGTGTCTAGTTAACACAGAGTCTAGTTAACAGTGTCCAGTTAACACAGTGTCTTGTTAACAGTATCTAGTTAACACAGTGTCTTCTTAATAGTATCTAGTTAACACAGTGTCTTGTTAACAGTATCTAGTTAACACAGTATCTAGTTAACACAGTGTCTTGTTAACAGTATCTAAATAACATAGTATCTAATTAACACAGTGTCTTGTTAACAGTATCTAGTTAACACAATATCTAGTTAACAGTGTCTTGTTAACAGTATCTAGTTAACACAGTATCTAATTAACAGTGTATTGTTAATAGTATCTAATTAACACAGTGTCTAGTTAACACAATGTCTAGTTAACAGTGTCCAGTTAACAGTGTCTAGTTAACACAGTTTCTAGTTAACACAGTGTCTAGTTAACACAGTGTCTTGTTAACAGTATCTAGTTAACACAGTGTCTTGTTAACAGTGTCCAGTTAGCAGTGTCTAGTTAACACAGTGTCTTGTTAACAGTGTCCAGTTAGCAGTGTCTAGTTAACACAGTGTCTTGTTAACAGTAACTAGTTAACACAGTGTCTAGTTATCGCAGTGTCTTGTTAACAATGTCCAGCTAACACAGTGTCTAGTTAACACAGTGTCCTGTTTACATTATCTACTTAACACAGTGCCTTGTTAACAGAGCCCAGTTAACACTGTGTCTTGTTAACACAGTGTCTAGTAAACATAGTGTCTTGTTAACAGTCTCTAGGTAACACAGTGTCTAGTTAACAGTGTCTAGTTAACAGCGTCTAGTTAACAGTGTCTAGTTAATACATTGTCTAGTTAACAGTGTCTAGCTAACATAGTGTCTAGTTAACACAATGTCTAGTTACAGTGCCCAGTTAATACAGTGTCTAGTTAACACAGTGTCTAGTTAACAGTGTATAGTTAACATAGTGTCTAGTTAATAGTGTCTAGTTAACACAATGTCTGGTTAACAGTGTAGAGTTAACACAGTGTCTAGTTAACACAGTGTCTAGTTAACAGTGTATAGTTAACATAGTGTCTAGTTAACACAATGTCTAGTTAACAGTGCCCAGTTAACACAGTGTCTAGTTAACACAGTGTCTAGTTAACAGTGTCTAGTTAACATAGTGTCTAGTTAATAGTGTCTAGTTAACACAATGTCTAGTTAACAGTGTCCAGTTAACACAATGTCTAGTTAACAGTGTCCAACTAACACAGTATATGGTTAACACAGTGTCTAGTTAACACAGTGCCTTGGTAACAGTGTCCAGTTAACACAGTGTCTAGTTAACACATCGTCTTGTTAACAGTATCTAATTAACAAAGAGTCTAGTTAACAGTGTCCAGTTAACACAGTGTCTTGTTAATAGTATCTAGTTAACACAGTGTCTTGTTAACAGTATCTAGTTAACACAGTATCTAGTTAACACAGTGTCTTGTTAATAGTATCTAATTAACACAGTGTCCTGTTAACACAGTGTCTTGTTAACAGTGTCCAGTTAACAGTGTCTAGTTAACACAATGTCTAGCTAACACAGTGTCTAGTTAACACAGTGTCTTGTTAACAGTATCTAATTAACACAGTGTCTTGTTAACACAGTGTCTTGTTAACAGAGTTCAGTTAACAATGTCTATTTAACACAGTGTCTAGTTAACACAGTGTCTTGTCAACAGTATCTAATTAACACAGTGTCTTGTTAACACAGTGTCTTGTTAACAGTGTCCAGTTAACAGTGTCTAGTTAACACAGTGTCTAGTTAACACAGTGTCTAGTTAACACAGTGTCTTGTTAACAGTGTCTAGTTAACACAGTGTCTTGTTAACAGTGTCCAGTTAGCAGTGTCTAGTTAACACAGTGTCTTGTTAACAGTAACTAGTTAACACAGTGTCTAATTATCGCAGTGTCTTGTTAACAATGTCCAGTTAACACAGTGTCTAGTTAACACAGTGTCCTGTTTACATTATCTACTTAACACAGTGCCTTGTTAACAGTGCCCAGTTAACACTGTGTCTTGTTAACACAGTGTCTAGTAAACATAGTGTCTTGTTAACAGTCTCTAGGTAACACAGTGTCCAGTTAATACAGTGTCTTGTTAACAAAATCCAGTTAACATTGTGTCTAGTTAACACAGTGTCTTGTTAACAGTAGCTAGTTAACACAGTGTTTTGTTAACAGTATCTAGTTAACACGGTGTCTAGTTAACACAGTGTCTAGTTAACAGTGTCTAGTTAGCGCAGTGTTTAGTTAACACAGTGTCTAGTTAACACAGTGTCTAGTTAACAGTATCTAGTTAGCGCAGTGTCTAGTTAACACAGTGTCTAGTTAACACAGTGTCTAGTTAACAGTGTCTAGTTAGCGCAGTGTCTAATTAACACAGTATCTAGTTAACAGTGTCTAGTTAACACAGTGTCTAGTTAACACAGTGTCTAGTTAACAGTGTCTAGTTAGCGCAGTGTTTAGTTAACACAGTGTCTAGTTAACACAGTGTCTAGTTAACAGTGTCTAGTTAGCGCAGTGTCTAGTTAACACAGTGTCTAGTTAACACAGTGTCTAGTTAACAGTGTCTAGTTAGCGCAGTGTCTAAATAACACAGTGTCTATTTACGTGCCTATTTAACGCAGGGTCTCGTTAACACTTCAAAAACTTAGAGAAAGTCCTAAAGTTTGTAATAAGGTTAGTTCCAGAGCTAAGGGGAATGTTCTACGAAGAAAGGTTAAGGGAAATCGGCCTGATGACTCTGGAGGAGGGGAGACATGATAACGACATACAGAATACTGCTTGGAATTGACAAGGTGGACAGAAACAGGATGTTCCAGAGATGGGACACAGAAACAAGGGGTCACAATTAGAAGTTGAAGACCCAGATGAGCCAAAGAGTTCTTAGGAAGTATTTCTTTAGTCACAGAGATGTCAGGAAGTGGAATAATCTGGAAAGTGATGTAGTGGAGGCAGGAACCATACATAGTTTTAAGACGAGGTATGATGAAGCTCATGGAGCAGGGAGAGAGAGGACCTAGTAGTGATCAGTGAAGAGGCAGGGCCAGGAGCTATGTCTCGACCCCTGCAACCACAAATAAGTGAGTACAAATAGGTGAGCTCACACACACACACACACACACACACACACACACACACACACACACACACACACACACAGATAGTGCAAAGGTTTGCAACAAGACTAGTTCCAGAGCTAAGAGGTATGTCCTACGAGGAGAGGTTAAGGGAAATCAACCTGACGACACTGGAGGACAGGAGAGATAGGAGGGACATGATAACGACATACAAAATATTGAGAGGAATTGACAAGGTGGACAAAGACAGGATGTTCCAGAGATGGGACACAGCAACAAGGGGACACAGTTGGAAGTTGAAGACACAGATGAATCACAGGGATGTTAGGAAGTATTTCTTCAGCCACAGAGTAGTCAGGAAGTGGAACAGTTTGGGAAGCGATGTAGTGGAGGCAGGATGTCAAGCCGCAGTATCCCTGTCGGCAGGCGACTGTCTGACTCGTGTCATGGCATCAGCTAGCAGAGTTACTGCTTGTACAAAGTATGACGTCACTTTGTCAGCTAACTCGCTCACTCCTGTTACGGTGTACGTGAACAGAGCTTTTGAAGGAGACCATGTGCTGGTTGACAACGACACATGCCGAGTCAAGGGCCTCTCCCTTGAACCATCCTTGCACACAGTGCAACGTGGTAAGTTGCAAGTCCTTGTTGTCAACATGCACAGTCGAGAATTTCCCCTGCGGAAGAATACCTCACTTGTCGACCTTGTCAGATTCCCTCTCCCAGTGAGAGTGGAGGGTGAAGCCCCAGCTGACTTCCTCGTGAGTGCAGTTCTCCCAGGCGAGTCTGCTGCTGACTCTTCCAACACCCGGCCAGTGCAGGAAGATGATCTAGCTTTGACAGACTATCCTGAAGAGGTCCCAAAACTTCTCCAGGTTCTCAATCGTGCACGTTCTGCAGTTGCACTAGATGGTGAGTCGATGGGTTTGACCCCACTGATCTCTCACCGTATTCCACTTGACAAAGGTACTATACCCATTTATGTACCTGTGTATCGCCTCCCACATGCGCAAAGAGTCTTCGCCGAAGAACTCATTACACGGATGCTCCGTGATGGAGTTATTGAGGAGTCCACTTCCCCGTGGAATGCTCCCCTTATTCTGGTTCCCAAGAAAGACGGAACCTGGCGCCCTGTTATCGATTACAGGAAACTGAATGCATGTACCATCCCAGACCGCTTCCCGTTGCCAGTACTGAACGACCTGTTGCAGAACATCGGCGATAATAAGGTCTTTTCAACTCTTGATCTTCTTCAAGGGTTCTGGCAGATCCCCCTCGATGATGAGAGCAGAGAGTTGACAGCTTTCTCTACTCCAACTGGTCATTACCAGTTCAGGAGGATGCCTTTCGGCTTGCGCGGAAGCCCAATCACATTTAGTCATTTGATGACGACAATTTTCCGTACCCTCCTAGGTGGCACGCTCATGGTCTACCTGGATGATCTCATAGTCATGTCGCAAGATGTCCCGTCACATCTTGAGAAACTTGACAGGGTATTGGACAGGCTAGCTCAGGCAAATCTTAAGGTAAAGCTCTCCAAATGTCATTTCCTCTGGAAGGAAATAAAATTTCTGGGTCACGTAGTGACTCAGAATGGCATAAAGACGGATGAGTCTAAAATCTCGGCCGTGCAGAAATTCCCCAGACCCATGATGGCAGATGCAGTCCGGTCCTTCATAGGCCTGGCGGGTTTCTACCGCACCTTTATCGCAGGTTTCTCCACCATTGCTGCACCCCTGACACGCTTACTCAAGAAGGATGCCCCTTTTGAGTGGACGTGTGATCAGGAACGAGCTTTTGTCATTCTTAAGAACAAGTTAACATCAGCCCCAACCCTTAGATTCCCTGATTTCACCAAGGCATTTACCTTGACGACTGATGCCAGCAAAGTTGGCATCGGTGCAGTCTTGTCACAGGAATCTAATGGTAAGCAACAGCCTATTGCCTATGCTAGCCGTGTCCTTACTAAAGCGGAAGTCAATTATTCAGTGACAGAGCTAGAAGCTTTAGCCATTGTATGGGCCCTGAGTCATTTTCGGGATATCATCTATCATTATCCTATCAAGATTTACACAGATCATTTACCCTTATTGGCCCTTTTTGCGGGAAAGCATGCTCGGTGGTCGCTCACGTTCAATGACTACAACCCTGAAATTTGCTATGTCCCAGGTAAGCAAAATGTTGTAGCTGATGCCCTGTCGAGGCATATAGCATTCGTGAGTGTCGGCAATTTGTTCTCTGTTGAGGATCTCGAGAGAGCCCAACGACAGGACCCTGTGTGGTCTCCAGTCCTTCATTTCCTGACCAAGGAGGACGTTGACTTACAGGTCAAGTCTCCCGTTCCACTGAAGGATTTGGTGGTCAACCAAGGAGTACTGTGCCGTGTTGCACAGCTGGTGGACCCCGGCAGAACCATATACCAACTGGTGATACCAGAGTCCATGATACCAGCTACTCTTAGGTTGATCCACAATGTCCCAGGTGTAGCGCACCCCGGGAAGGACCGCAGTATCAAACAGGCACGAATGAAATATTTCTGGCCTAAGATGGCAGCGGACATTGCCAAGCATGTACACCAGTGTGTTGTTTGCCTACTGCACAAGGGTACCATTACAGGTCCTAACCCCATTCTAAAGTATCCCATTACAAAGGAGCCCTGGGAGAGAACTTCTGTCGACCTGTTGACGAACTTCTCGACCTCGGAGAAGGGAAATAAGCACCTGCTTGTAATGGTAGATAACTTGACACGGTACAGTGAATTAGTACCCATTCCTGATAAAACCGCCGAAACGGTCGCTAGTGCTTTCCGTGAGCATGTTGTTCTTCGTCATACTTGCCCACGTGTCCTTCTGTCAGACAATGGGTCTGAGTTTATAAATGGCATAATGCAGGATCTTTGCTCCAGATTCAATATTCATCAAGTGCCAGTAGCTCCACGCCACCCTGCGAGTAATGGTCTTGCTGAACGTACAAATCGCAAAGTCCTGGAGGTGTTCAGAGTAACCGTTAACCCAAGTTGTACTACATGGGATGAGGCTATCCCAGATGTTCAGTGTACATTAAATTCCTCCCTCAACAGCTCGATCGGTGAGACACCTCATTTTGCTTTGTATGGCTATGACAAGCGCTTACCATATGAAATTCTGTTTGCTCCACCTAGACCTACTTACGATACTGATAACCCCAGTGTAGTAAAGATGAGGACAACGCAGCTTGTCTTCCAGCGGGTACGAGAGAACCTTATGAAAGCTACTGATAGGTTCACATCTGAGCGCAATGCCCACGCCAAGGAAAGCAAAGTGGAACCAGGTTGCAAAGTTATGTTGCTCAACCCAGCGCAGACCCCAGGTATGCACAAACTTGTCCCAAAATTCGTGGGTCCTTACCGTGTCCTACGACAGCTCCATGGCAATAAGTTCGAGGTGAGGGAGATTGCTACGGGAACCATTAAGGAAGCCCACCTTGATCACATGAAGTATGTGGACCATGTGCAGGCCGAAGCAGAGCTGAAGTCGCGTGCGTCACAACGCCACAATCAGACCAATGCTAGGGACAACCCGTCTATCCCTTCTCCCACCACTACTGTTACGGAAGATGGCCCAGTAAGGTTCCATACCTATGGCCTGCGACCCAGGACAACAGTACATTTCTGTGACATTGATGTACCTACTGACTTGTCTGACTCCTACGCTAGTTATGCTAATTGTTTGCTTGCAGAAATGGGTATAAATGCGCACACATTGTATAGCTAGTCGATAATGGAGTCAGGGTGGACAACATCATGTAATTATGTAAATACTTTTAGAAGGGTACCCAGAGCGTAATGAATTCCATGGATATAGTATTATTGTAATTATGTGCACCCAGTGTTTTTATACAAAAAAAAAGCCGTATTACGGTCAGGGCAGTGCTGCCCTCTGAGTTACATGTCACACCTTAGGAAATGCTACTGTCAGTCATTGTTTGCAGATGTGAGGGTGCAACAACGTTAGTAGACGAGTGGTCAACTGATGTTCAGCCCTGCGGACAACCTGTATATAGAAGATTTTAGTTCCAGTGCTGACGTCTCCGGGCTCTCTACTCGATGAAACAGCGCAGGCAAACCAGTTTTCTCTTCCCCTGGATGGGAGAGTTTTTTTTTGCCTGTTGCATTTTTTTGTCCATTTTTGATTTACTAGTGAGCGAAAGCCAGTCCCTCTCTGGGGTAGCTAGTGTAATTCCTTTATACCTATGGGCCCACCAGTATTGTCGCGTCAGGACGACGCGAGGTGCGTGGCCGAGCAAATGTAGACAGCCTGTACTGTCAGAGCACACAGCCTAGCCGTCTGCTCTGACTAGTTCATATTTCACGGCATTCAGGTGCTGCCCTCTGTAGGCTTACCTAGGTCAGTGGGAGGCACAGCCCACCCTCTCTCACTCCTAGGCCGACCGACTTGATAGACACAAGTGCCCCTCCACGGACTGGCTAACGGTCACTCCCTCATACTGCCCATTGTGTACTCGCTCCTATCCAATTAAAGCCAAACTAGTCCACGGCCGTATCATTGCTACCTACGCTACCTTCATCGGCACTAAACTGTTGTTCAGCAGTAAGAATAGTAATAACACTTTAAGCAGAGGTATGATAAAGCTCACGGTTCAGGGAGAGTGACCTAGTAGCGACCAGTGAAGAGGCGGGGCCAGGAGCTTGGACTCGACCCCTGCAACCTCAACTAGGTGAGTACAACTAGGTGAGTACAGATAGCAAAGTTACCAGTGGAGAGGGTAGCAGGAAGGGTAGGACGAACCAAGCCAATCTACAAGAGAGGGGAGTACACTAGCATGAGGAATTTCCTGCACGAGGTTCAGTGGGACAGAGAACTGGCGGGGAGATCAGTAAATGAGTTGATGGAATATGTGGCAACAATATGCAAGAAAGCAGAGGAAAGGTTTGTACCCAAGGGTAACAGAAATAACGAGAAAGCCAGGATGAGCCCTTGTTTCACCAAAAGGTGTAGAGGCCAAAACTAAGTATACTAAAGAATGGAAGAAGCATAGAAGGCAAAGGACCCAGGACACTAAGGAGAGCAGTCGAAGAGCCAGAAATGAATATGCTCAGGCAAGGAGGAAGGCCCAACGACAATACTAAAATGACATAACAATGAAAGCCAAGTCTGACCGGAAGCTGTTGTACACTCACATCAGGAGGAAAACAACAGTCAAGGACCAGGTAATCTGGCTGAGGAAGGAAGGAGGGGAGATCACAAGAAATGACTAAGAAGTATGTGAGGAGCTTAACATGAGAATCAAAGAAGTATTCACAGAGGAGACAGAAGGGACTCCAGAAAGACAGAGGTTGAGTACATCATCAAGTGCTGGACACAATACATACAACTGAAGAGGAGGTGAAGAGCCTGCTATGCAAGCTAGGTGGGGCTGGACAACATTTTTCCATGGGTCATGAGAGACGGAGCAGAGTTGCTCTATGTACCACTGACAACATTCTTCAACACATCTTTCGAAACAGGGCAACTGCCTGAGGTATGAAAGACAGCAAATGTAGTCCCAGTTCTCAAAAAAAGAGACAGACATGCAGCGTAAACTACAGACCAGTGTCACTGACATGTAAGTCATGGAGATTATCAGAAGAGTGGTGGAGCACCTAGAAAGGAATGAGCTTATCAACAATAATCAGCATGGATTCAGGTATGGGAAATTCTGTATCACAAACCTACTGGAGTTCTATGACAAGGCGACGGCAGTAAGATAAGAGAGGGGTTGGTAGACTGCATTTTTTTTTTTTTTGACTGTAAGGAGGCTTTTGACACAGTTCCACACAAGAGATTAGTGCAAAAGCTGGAGGACCAGGCAGGTATAACAGGGAAGGCACTGCAATAGATCAGAGGATACTTGACAGGAAGACATCAGCGAGTCA
Source organism: Cherax quadricarinatus (assembly GCF_038502225.1). Classification (NCBI taxonomy): domain Eukaryota; kingdom Metazoa; phylum Arthropoda; class Malacostraca; order Decapoda; family Parastacidae; genus Cherax; species Cherax quadricarinatus. The sequence continues at coordinate 27,097,668 of NC_091299.1, forward strand.
TGGTACTTGACGAGGTGTCAGAGTGGGCACCTGTGACGAGCGGGGTTCCACGGGGGTCAGTCCTTAACCAGTGCTGTTTCTGGTATAAGTGAATGACGTGACAGAAGGAATAGATTCAAAAGTGTCATGTCCCTGTTTGCAGACAATGTGAAGTTAATGAGGAGAATTCAATCAGAGGAGGACAAGGCAGGACTACAAAGGGATCTGGATAGGCTACAGGCCTAGTCCAGAAACTGGCTCCTGGAGTCTGAAACTACCAAATGCAAAGTCATAAAGATTGGGGAAGGGCAAAGATCTCAGTAGTAGTAACCAGTTACCAGTAACCAGTTACCAGTAACCTGTCCGTTGACTCAACGACCAACCGTCTTGAGTCACGGTCTGTGCTGAGTTGACACTAATTCAAAAGACCCACTACGGGGTACTGGCCAGCCGGCTAGTCAGTGTTACGAGTGGAAGCAAGGAGATAGGTACGGCTGGCGGGCATTCTCCACATAACAGCAATTATAGTATTAACAGCCTACGTGAGTATTTCTACCCTAATCCACGTATCGAACTCCCACATGATAAATGGTGTACAGCGGTGGGAGCGTGGATTTACGTTTTTAAGGGTAATTCAAGGCGTTTGAAGACTGTTGTGAGTGGCCGGCAGGGTCAAAGGTGAATGCCCTCCCCTCACACCCTCCAGCCAGCAGCTTATACCCTCACTCACTACCTATTGCCTGCAAGCCTGTTGCAGCCGTTTCAAGCTTCCTGGCTTAGTTCGTGTGCTAATTGCTTCAATCTCCGAGGGGTTGACCCGGATTTTGCAATTAAGCCAGTCAGTAAGCCAGACTGTGGAAGTGAACGCCAGTCAGCCTATCATCCAGCCTGTCTCCTGTCATCCAACTGCTCCTCCGTGCTTTGTGCATCGTTACACGTCTTCCAGTCATCCATTCTCGTGGGGTAAGCCAGCCAGCCAACCCAGCTTCTAACCCAGCTGAGAGAGAGAAGTAAGCCACGCAGTAAGAAGTAAGCCAAGCTCCTCTGAGGTATTGTTTATATCGCTGTGCTCCCTGTTGGATGCTAAGAGTGGTTTTTTACCATTCCTGTGGCTTAGAGTGGGTTAAGCCATCTCGTGGGTCGTGGAGTGAGCGCGTCCGCCAGAGAGTCTTCTCCCCCACCTCTCCCCCACCTCCCGGGGTGCGCGGCAGTACCCCAGCGAGAGTCATACCCACCACTCTCCCACCACCACCAGCCATCCACCCATATACTTGTGGTTGTTTGCACCCTTGTACCGGGTCCTAGTACTGTTTTGGCTCACATAATTGGTCAAGAGATTGTAGCTGGTGCCAACGAGATAAAGCCAGTTATGTGAGTTCGCCTAGAAAGCACATTCTTCACGACAACAGTGCGAGTGGAAGAGGAAGCACCGCCCGCCCACAGGACAATATCTTCGCCCCACCACCAGTACTCACCGCCAGTCTCCTACTCCAGACTCCAGTGATAATTTTTTTTAGATATTTTTCTTGCATTTAAAGACATTTGCGAGTGTGAGACATTTATAGTAAATTGCTTGTGTACTCTAAACCTTGTGTTTTTCAGTGTAAACGCAGTATTCTTTGACTCAGTAATTTTTTTACAATATTTTTTCAGTGTTTTCACTTATCTTATATTTTTCTGCTGTGTTTTTCTTTATGCTACTCCTGTCTGTAGTAAGTATTATTGTGTAGTGTACCAGTCAGTCACTCTGTGTGAAGTGATTCATTTTTTTTATTGTATTCTTTCAGAGTTGTATTCTGCAGTGATATTCACCCCAGTATACCAAATTTTCCATTTATTTCTATGTGTGTCATTTTTTTTCGTATGCCAACAGTGTCTCATTTCTCTAATTTTTTCGCAGACTGTGTACTATTATTTTTTGCCAGCAAAATTTTTGTCGTATCAGTCACAGCAAGACTTTGTTGTATCAGTCACAGCAGGATGTTGTTGTAAGAATTTGTTATAGTGAAGTGTGCCACGCAACTGTAAGTGTTATATTACCTGTTTGTACCTGTGTTTTATTTTTTCATATTTTTATATTCTTGAACAAATTCACTCTTGATGTAATTTCAATTACTTTTAACGTAAAGTGTTTTCCTTACTCTGTTTGAGTAAATTGTTTTGTCTAATTTAAAATTAAGAGTTAAAGTGTTCAATCAGTTTATTTTTTTTTGATCTTCATAATTTTAATTCATTATTTTACCTGAGTTTTCCCAGTGACACTTTATTACTGCAGTGATTATTTCTATACTTTATTTTGTTGCACTTGTTCTGAAGTGAATTATTTTTGAACTTGTTCTGCAGTGAATTATTTTCTTTTATTGATATTTTGTAAATTATATTTTAATTTTGTCTATGCATTCTTAGAAACTACTTAAATTTCCCAGTTAACAATTTAATAATTTTATTTTACACTTTCACATTGATTTAAAATTTAATTAATTAATTTCTTTATTAGCAAGAGTAAAGACAGCTCATTTTGAATTTAATTCAGTCTCCAGTAATATTTTTACTTGTATATTTCAATGTAAATTTTTTTTATTTTTGTCAATAGTCCTTAAAATTGAGTTTTCTTTCTTCTTGCAGTGTATTTAAATATTATTCTGCAGAATTAGTTGTATATCTTTTCATTTCAATTCTAGAATTTTATATCATTTTATTGTTCATTATTTTTGCTTTATTTGTTCTCGTGTTACTTTGCCATTATGTCTCACATACCGTCAAGTGATACTTTAGTGAATGTCGACACTCAGACCTCTCAGGCTACTACTGCTGGTCCTGTCATCAGTCCTCACAGTTCCTTACCGACTGACAGACCGACTCAGACACCGAGATATTATAGTTATACTCGTGATTCCCTTGATGCATTACCTTTATTCAATGGCCATGTACATAGTCTTGAAGCATGGTTTGCAGCCATTCGTTCTCGTGCTAGTGCCCTAGCTGAAGGTCCTCCTTCAGAGGAAAGCCTTATCAGACTTGCTAAAGAAGCTCTTTATCGATCTCCTGCTGCTGTTCACGTTGTTGATCTCCTTGATATGCGAGACTTCAGGAATCTTACTAGGTGGTCACAATATGAGGAACTGATTCGTTCTTTCCTTGTCCCAGTAAAAACAGCTGATCCATATGTCGTTCTTAGGGAACTGGTGAATGCTACACCCATGAGTACTGAATCGTTGAGTGCATTTGCTGTTAGATTAGACAAACTTTTATCATCATTTATCAATGCTGTCCAATCATCATCTTTTCTCCCTGAAGAGGCTAAACCATTTACAGCATCAATTGCTAAAATAGCAGCTTTTGGAGCAATTAAAGAACTAATGCCACCTGCTTCTGTGTGTGCTTATGAGGCTCATCCTCCAACTGTAACGATGGAACCTCTTACAGCCTTAAATCATGTACGTTCCTTGTGCCCCCAGGGTACTTTCCCTTGTATTAAAAGTAATGTCACAAATATGCCTCAGTCTGCACCACCTCTTGTTTGCGCCACAGAGACAAATCGTAGTCGTCAACCATCTCCGAGATCACCAAGAACCAGTGTACAGAGTCGTTATACACCTCGTAGTATTCATAGTACATTCAGTAACCATAGTCGGCGGAATTGTTACAACTGTGGTTTCCGTGGACATATTGCAATTAATTGTCCTGATAGTTATCCTAAGAGACGTCGTACTGATGATGAGTACTCAGATCTTCCTTACTGTACTTATCATAGAATACATGGACATGACACATCTGAGTGTAATGCTCTCTATAACCTCCAGTACTCTAGATCTTTCCGTGGTCGTTCCAACCGCAGAACCCGTCGAGGTAACAGATCTCGTGGTTTTCAAAATAACCAGAACCAGGCTCATTCATTCAATTCTCAACCTCACCAGAACCAGACTCGTTCTTCCCAGTCGGGGGAATTCGAGCGCCCCAGTCAAACCGCCCCATGGTGACAGTAGGTGATAATGAGTACACCATCCCCGTTCACAACTCCTTTGAAGCCTTAAGCAGTCTCGAGAATGACAACCCTGCCGAGGTTGTTGCTTCACATGTCTCTGACACAGATGATTTTGGGGATGGAGTAGAACAAGTCTTTTCTGATGACAATCCACCTTTTTGTTTGCACATAACTTCCAATGCAACCATAGGCCCTATAGTGCAAGCATCTGTTTATAATGCGCCCGTTCAATTGTTCATGGACTCTGGTGCGCAAATCAATATTATTAGGTCTAGTTTGTTTAAGGATAAGAAGTTACGACATGTCCTTCTCGTAGAACCGACTCCTGTGTCCTCCCTTAGTGGAGTATCTGGTTCTCACCTGCGTGTCCGAGGTACGACTGCCCTAACCTTTTCTATCCAAGGTAGAGACTTCACTGTTTCCTTCCTTGTTGTCGACCAGATTACTTTCCCTGGTGACCTTCTACTGGGATTTGCTTCCATGCGAGACTTACGCATTGTGCTCGACCCTTATCGATGGCATGCACAAATTGACGACTTGATCGTTCCATTCTGGGGTTACCAGCTTGGATCAGAAATCTGTTATACTGCTGCAGAGTATGATGTACGGATTAAGTCCTTACAAGCTAATGCATTCTCCAGTAGCGTACCCAAGCGGTCAGGCACTGGTAATTCTGTCACTCCCATCAGTGTTCCACCTATACCTTCAGAATTGCAGGATAGTCCGATGCCTCAAGTGTCCGAGGACGCTCAGATTGCCTTGAGTGCTCAACCTATCCCTGCAATGCCTGCTAGTTCGAGTAGTAGTTTCTCCACAGGGGACGCCTTGTCGGAAAACAATTACTTGCAACTAGTAATGCCATCTCTTGTTGATGTCACATGCCGTCTGCAGAAAGACGTTTCTGTTGCGGCTAGTGCTCTCACTAGAGTGTCTGTAGTTGTTCCTAGTGTTCCAGATGGTGATAACGTCCTAGTTGACAGTGATTCCTGCAAAGTAAAAGGTCTATTTGTTGAACCATCCTTACATGTTGTAAGAGATAGTAAGATCCATTTCTACCTGGCCAACACTTCGGGTCACAGTGTTCGCCTTAGAGCAAATACCAATCTTGTTGACCTTGTTCACTATCCTTACCCTGTTCAGGTAGAGGATGAGTTGTCACCTGACCAGTGGGTCGGTGCTATTTCTGCCAGGGAGACCTCATCCACCTCACTGGATCAATCTGTTCCACCAGTTGAGGAGAAAGACTTAGCTCCCACTGACTTCCCAGATGAAGTCAAGCGTTTGTTGACTCTGCTGAACAAACGTCGTAAAGCCATTGCTTTACCAGGTGAGAAGATGGGTATAACGAACTTATTGTCCCATCGTATTCCACTTGAACCTGGTACTAGACCTATCTACATACCTGCGTACAGAATGCCTCATTCACAAGTTGCTGTCGCAGAAGAATTGATCAATCAAATGCTTGATGATGGAGTTATTGCACCTAGCAATTCCCCTTGGAATGCACCATTGATACTAGTACCTAAGAAGGATGGTACTTGGCGTCCAGTAATTGACTTTAGGAAGTTAAACGCAAAAACCATTCCAGATCGCTTTCCACTCCCTGTACTGGGTGATCTTTTACGTAATATTGGAGATAACAAAGTCTTTTCAACCCTAGATTTGTTACAAGGGTTTTGGCAAGTCCCTCTTCACGAGGACAGCCAAGAGCTAACTGCATTCTCCACTCCTACAGGTCATTATCACTACCTCCGAATGGCATTTGGATTACGATCTTCCCCTATCACGTTCTCAAGGCTCATGACTAATATCTTTAGAGGTCTCATAGGTAATGCACTTATGGTGTACTTAGATGACGTAATCGTCATGTCTAAAGACGTGGATACACACTTGAAAAGACTTGATGTAGTACTTGGTAAGCTTGAAGAAGCCAATTTAAAGATCAAACTGTCAAAATGTCAATTCTTCAGATCAGAAATTAAGTTTCTTGGTCACGTAGTCACTCCTAGAGGGGTTACGACTGACCAAAGTAAAGTAACTGCAGTACTAAATTTTCCAACTCCCAAAACTGCTGATGCCGTAAGATCCTTTGTGGGCTTAGCAGGTTTTTATAGAGCTTTCATTGCCAATTTTTCTTCCATAGCTGCTCCTCTAACTGAGTTGCTTAAGAAAGATGCTCCTTTTGTTTGGACCTTCCGTCAAGAAAGAGCATTCCAAACTCTAAAAGAAAAGCTAACTTCTGCTCCAATTTTGAAATTTCCAGATTTTTCTAAGCCTTTCTATCTGACAACTGATGCTAGTTCAATTGGCATAGGTGCCGTACTAGCTCAGAAGACCGATGGCAAGTACAACGCAGTTGCATTTGCTAGCCGAGTCCTTACAAAGGCTGAACGTAATTATACAGTAACTGAGCAAGAAGCTTTAGCAATAGTATGGTCTTTAAAGCACTTCCGAGACATTATTTATCAGTACTCTGTTCATGTCTTGACAGATCATGCTCCACTGATACCCTTATTCCAGAACAAACAACCTACTGGAAGGTTAGCTAGATGGACCTTGACTATCCAAGAGTTCAATCCCACCTTTGAGCATTTACCTGGCAAGTCAAATGTAGTCGCAGATGCCTTATCGCGACATGTTAGTATAGTAACTGCAGACCCTCCATTTAGTGCTGAAGATGTAAAGAATGCTCAACGAACAGATCCCATGTGGTCTGGTGTGATACGATTCCTGCTCCAGGAAGATCTTATTCTGACTGTGAAGCCACCAGCACCCATTAGTGACTTTGTCATGAACCAAGAATTACTGTATCGAACAGCAGAGTTGGGTACTCCAAGCAGAAGAGTATACCAGTTAGTAATTCCACAGTCACTAGTGAATGTAGCCTTACAGCTAGTTCACGATGTACCAGGTGTTGCACACCCTGGTATGGATCGTTCAGTAAAACAAGCCAGATTGAAATACTTTTGGCCTCGTATGGCAACTGATATTTCTGAGTATGTTAGGAAATGTAGTGTCTGCATGCAACATAAAGGCAATGCTAATGGTCCTAATCCAATCCAAGTGTATCCAACTACTAGCGAACCTTGGGAAAGAGTTGCGCTAGATTTGTTAACTAATTTCCAATGTTCCCTCCAAGGTAACAAACATCTGTGTGTTATGGTACACCATTTCACCAGATATTGTGAGTTAGTTCCTATTGCAGATAAGACTGCCGAGACAGTAGCTAAAGCGTTTAAAGAACGCATTATCTGCAGGCATACCACCCCTAAGTCCCTAGTAACAGATAATGGAGGTGAATTCTGTAATGAAATTCTTGAAAATTTGTGTACCTTGTACAAGATCTCTAAGTCCACCATTGTTCCTCATCATCCTGCCAGCAATGGGTTAGCGGAACGAACCAATAAGAAAGTACTTGATGTATTGAGAGCCACTATCAATCCCAATAGTGAAACTTGGGATGAAGTTATACCTGATGTGCAGTGTGCTATAAATTCTGCTTACAATGTTTCTATAGGTGACACTCCACATTATGCATTGTATGGTGTAGATAAACGTTTGCCTTATGAGTTGTTATATTCTAATCCGAAACCAAATTACAACCCTGATGATTTTGTAGCAACTCGTACCAGCTTAGCTCAAAGTGTTTTTAGAAGAATCCGTGAAACACTTCATAAATCAACAGCAGAATTTACAAGAGTCGCAAATACTCGAGTAAAGCCATCTAAAATCAAAGTAGGTTCGAGAGTTATGCTGACTAACTTTAACAAAACGTCTGCAATGCCAAAGCTTGATCAAAAGTTTGTTGGTCCTTATCGAGTAGTTGAACATATCACTGGTAATAAGTATAAGGTTAGAGAGATTAGTACTGGTCAGTATAAAGAATCGCATTTGGATCATATGAAGTTAGTATGTGATGATAATGATGTTCCAACCCAGACTAATGTGACAGACTCTGACAATCCTCCTGATCCTGTACTCTCTTCCTCTGATACTCAGTCAGACGATCAACCTGAATGTCGTTATTCCCTACGTACACGACAGGTATTGAGAAATCCTCAAGTATCATTTGTAACTTCCAATTCAGATTTGCCTCAAATACAGCATGAGTTAGCCAATGCTACAGAGTTTGATCCTCCCAGAGATGACACCCATTCTGCTTATGCCAATCTTACCCTAGCAGAGTTGGGGTTAAATGTAAATAACCTGTATAGATGAATTATTACAGTATCAACTTATCAGTATTCAAGAATTTTTTTTTTTGTGTTCGTGTTCTCTCCGCATTCTGAGAGTTAACAGTCTAGATTTGCGTGCACCGAATCTGCCTTTCTGTTAAACACTCTTTCTTTGTATATATTCCTTCCTCAGAATCCGTAGATCACATGAATACAGATCGATCGATCAAAATTTTTGTTTTTATCACTTGTAATCTCAATGTTGAGTTCGTTGTTCATTTGTTGAGTTTTAAGTTGTACTATAGTATACCTTGTATTGCATTACAGTTCAGTTACGTAAGCTTTCATTCCAATGTTCTACTTATGTATCTATAATGTTTCATGTTGTGTACTTTGACATTGTATAGAATCAGCCCAAGCCGTGTACCTGCCATCTCTAGTTGTATTAGTTGTATGTCGAGACGACATACGTTAGCGTCGCCGAGCTCTCAGTAGTAGTAACCAGTTACCAGTAACCAGTTACCAGTAACCTGTCCGTTGACTCAACGACCAACCGTCTTGAGTCACGGTCTGTGCTGAGTTGACACTAATTCAAAAGACCCACTACGGGGTACTGGCCAGCCGGCTAGTCAGTGTTACGAGTGGAAGCAAGGAGATAGGTACGGCTGGCGGGCATTCTCCACATAACAGCAATTATAGTATTAACAGCCTACGTGAGTATTTCTACCCTAATCCACGTATCGAACTCCCACATGATAAAGAAGACAACAAACAGAGTACAGTCTAGGGGGCCAAAGACTACAAACCTCACTCAAGGAAAAGGATTTTATGGTGAGTATAACACCGAACATATATCCTGAGGCGCACATCAACCAGATAACTGCTGCAGCACATGGACGCCTAGCAAACCTAAGATTAACATTCCGACATCTCATTAAGGATCGTTCAGGACCTTGTACATCGTGTACTTCAGGCCCATATTGGAATATGCAGCACCAGTTTGGAACCCACACCTGGCCAAGCACATCAGGAAATTAAAAAAAGTGCAAAGGTTTGCAACGAAACTAGTCCCAGAGCTAAGGGGCATGTCCCTCGAGGAGAGGTTAGGGGAAATTGACCTAACGACACTGGAGGACAGGAGAGAGAGGGGGATATGATAACGACATATAAAATACTACTGAGAGGAATCAACAAAGTGGACAGAGACAGAATGTTCCAGAGATAGAACACAGCAACACCTGGAGTTTACCTGGAGGGAGTTCCGGGGATCAACGCTCCCGCGGCCCGGTCTGTGACCAGGCCTCCTGGTGGAACAGAGCCTGATCAACCAGGCTGTTACTGCTGGCTGCACGCAAACCAACATACAAACCACAGCCCGGCTGGTCAGGAACCGACTTTAGGTGGTTGTCCAGTGCCAGTTTGAAGACTGCCAGGGGTCTGTTGGTAATCCCCCTTATGTATGCTGGGAGGCAGTTGAACAGTCTCGGGCCCCTGACACTTATTGTATGGTCTCTTAACGTGCTAGTGACACCCCTGCTTTTCATTGGGGGGATGTTGCATTGTCTGCCAAGTCTTTTGCTTTCGTAGTGAGTGATTTTCGTGTGCAAGTTCGGTACTAGTCCCTCTAGGATTTTCCAGGTGTATATAATCATGTATCTCTCCCGCCTGCATTCCAGGGAATACAGGTTTAGGAACCTCAAGCGCTCCCAGTAATTGAGGTGTTTTATCTCTGTTATGCGCGCCGTGAAGATTCTCTGTACATTTTCTAGGTCAGCAATATTCCAGCCTAGATAGAACAAGTGACCTGAAGAGTGTCATCATGGGCTTGGCCTCCCTAGTTTTGAAGGTTCTCATTATCCATCCTGTCATTTTTCTAGCAGATGCGATTGATACAATGTTATGGTCCTTGAAGGTGAGATCCTCCGACATGATCACTCCCAGGTCTTTGACGTTGGTGTTTTGCTCTATTTTGTGGCCAGAATTTGTTTTGTACTCTGATGAAGATTTAATTTCCTCGTGTTTACCATATCTGAGTAATTGAAATTTCTCATCGTTGAACTTCATATTGTTTTCTGCAGCCCACTGAAAGATTTGGTTGATGTCCGCCTGGAGAATTGCAGTGTCTGCAATGGAGGACACTGTCATGCAGATTCGGGTGTCATCTGCAAAGGAAGACACGGTGCTGTGGCTGACATCCTTGTCTATGTCGGATATGAGGATGAGGAACAAGATGGGAGCGAGTACTGTGCCTTGTGGAACAGAGCTTTTCACCGTAGCTGCCTCGGACTTTACTCTGTTGACGACTACTCTCTGTGTTCTGTTAGTGAGGAAATTATAGATCCATCGACCGACTTTTCCTGTTATTCCTTTAGCACGCATTTTGTGCGCTATTACGCCATGGTCACACTTGTCGAAGGCTTTTGCAAAGTCTGTATATATTACATCTGCATTCTTTTTGTCTTCTAGTGCATCTAGGACCTTGTCGTAGTGATCCAATAGTTGAGACAGACAGGAGCGACCTGTTCTAAACCCATGAGTCACAGGAGTCACAGGAATGTTAGAAAGTATTTATTCAGCCATAGGGATGTCACGAAGTGGAATAGTCTGGAAAGTTATGTAGTGGAGGTAGGATCCATACATAGCTCTAAGAAGAGGTGTGATAAAGCTCATGGAGCAGGAGAGACCTAGTAGCGACCAGTGAAGAGGCAGGTCCTGGAGCTGTGAATCGACCCCTGCAACCACAAGTAGGTGAGTACAATTACGCGAATACAGATCAGAGAATACCTGACAGGAAGACGTCAGCGAGTCATACTACTTGACGAGGTGTCAGAGTAGGCACCTTCCTCGAGCGGGGTTCCATAGGTATCAGTCCTAGGACCGGTGCTGTTTCTGGTAAATGTGAATGACATGACGGAAGGAATAGACTCAGAAGTGTCCCTGTTTGCAGACTATGTGAAGTTATTGAGAAAAATTCAATCGGAGGAGGACCAGGCAGGACTACAAAGGGATCTGGACAGGCTGCAGGCCTAGTCCAGAAACTGGCTCCATGAATTCAGCCCCACCGATTGCAAAGTCATGAAGATTGGGGGAAGGGAAAAGAAGACCTCAGACAGAGTACAGTCTAGGTTGGGGCAAAGACTATAAACCTCACTCAAGGAAAGGGATCTTGGGGTGAGTATAATACCGAGCATATCTCCTGAGGCGCACATCGCCCAAATAAGTGCTGCAGCATATGGCGCCTAGCAAACCTAAGAATGCCATTCCGACATCTCAGTAAGGAATCGCTCAGGACTCTGTACACCATGTACGTCAGGCCCATATTGGAGTATGCAGCACCAGTTTGGAACCCACATCTGACCAAGCACGTCAGGAAACTAGAGAAAGTGCAAAGATTTGCAACGAGACTAGTCCCAGAGCTAAGGGGTATGACCTATGAGGATAGGTTAATGGAAATTGACCTGACGACACAATAACGACCAGCGAAGAGGCGGGTCCATGAGCTGTGAATCAACCCCTGCAACCACAAACGGTGAGTACACACACAAAAGGTTCACTTAGACTCAGGAAAATTTGTCGACAATTCATTTTCTTCATTAACAGACATCAGCAAAACAGAGTACGACGCCCTCGTATGTAAGGATATATAAACAATCAGTTAGGTATTGTTGTATTAGTCCTAGGCTAAAGTTTACCCGAAATGCTCTGCATAGTAAGCGGCTTTCTATATATTATGTCAGTGATGTCAGCTATAGTCTGTATAAGTTGTATCATCTACTTGTAGAAATAAAGATGATTATTAATCTATTATTGTTATTATTATTATTATTATTATTATTATTATTATTATTATTATTATTATTATTATTATTATTATTATTATTATTATTATTAAACCTGGGAGTGATCATGTCGGAGGATCTCACCTTCAAGGACCATAACATTGTATCAATCGCATCTGCTGGAAAAATGACAGGATGGATAATGAGAACCTTCAAAACTAGGGAGGCCAAGCCCATGATGACACTCTTCAGGTCACTTGTTCTATCTAGGCTGGAATATTGCTGCACACTAACAGCACCTTTCAAGGCAGGTGAAATTGCCGACCTAGAAAATGTACAGAGAACCTTCACGGCGTGCATAACGGAGATAAAACACCTCAATTACTGGGAGCGCTTGAGGTTCCTAAACCTGTATTCCCTGGAACGCAGGAGGGAGAGATACATGATTATATACACCTGGAAAATCCTAGAGGGACTAGTACCTAACTTGCACACGAAAATCACTCACTACGAAAGCAAAAGACTTGGCAGACGATGCACCATCCCCCCAATGAAAAGCAGGGGTGTCACTAGCACGTTAAGAGACCATACAATAAGTGTCAGGGGCCCGAGACTGTTCAACTGCCTCCCAGCACACATAAGGGGGATTACCAACAGACCCCTGGCAGTCTTCAAGCTGGCACTGGACAAGCACCTAAAGTCAGTTCCTGATCAGCCGGGCTGTGGCTCGTACGTTGGTTTGCGTGCAGCCAGCAGCAACAGCCTGGTTGATCAGGCTCTGATCCACCAGGAGGCCTGGTCACAGACCGGGCCGCGGGGGCGTTGACCCCCGGAACTCTCTCCAGGTAAACTCCAGGTAAACCTGTAGGAAGGCTTGAGCATTGGACGTCTTTCTCAACGGGTCCTGAGTATTATAATAATAACAACCGAGCACTAAACCCATTGCAATTCCTAAATTTATTGCTACAATCACTTAGAGACCATATATACAAACCTTATTTAGTCTTAACACAGACTTAAGTTTGCCTGAAATGCCCCACGTAGTTGAGACTTTCTGCATGACCACCTAAATGTCATCCATCTCCATATAAACATTGTGTCATGCAGAAATAAGTAATCTGAATCTTAATTAATTTTCCAGGTTGAAGAAATTACTGTTATTTCTTGACAATGTACCATTTTCAATATATATGTATTGTGATTTTTCTCCCTTAGATACAGAGACGATATTATTTATTGATTATAATGATTAGAGAGTCTATAAAAATAAATAACTTATGTGGTTTCTTGCCCAAGAAAACACGTCACAACAATGGGCTTTCTGCATGCTCAACCAAATGTCATCCAGCTCTGTGGAAATAAATCTTTGACTCTGAAGTAGTTCACGTCCTCTGGGCCACAGAGAACTGTTTTCAGAGGTTCTTATTCTTGAAAACTGGAGAGAGTAGCGTGGTACACCACCAATCAGTAGTCAATAATAGACCACTGCTTGAAATGTATAGAATAGGAAAGCATTGTTACTATGTGGGAGCTCTCACAGTGTGCCATACAAAACATCCATACTTATTATTGTGTCTACTACATATATAGAACACTAAACTCGGATATAAACCCTCCCCTCAAACTTCTCCTTATCAACCTCAACAGAACACATGACCATAACACAAGGCACAGATCACTCTTTGATGTTCCTCGTGTCCATCTCACACTATGTAAAAATTCAATTCGCATAAAAGGCCCAAAAATCTGGAATTCATTACCTGTGAATATAAAAGAAATGCTGTCTGTTTATCAATTCAAGACTCTTCTTAAAAACCACTTACTATATTGAATGCATGTACCTGTGAAGGTGTCTTCCCAAAATACAACTTCAACAACAAGAACATACACTGGGACCAGGTAAACCATGTCCTAAACGAAACATGTTGGGAAGATGTCTTAAATGACATGGATCCAAACCAGTGCCTTGAAAGGATCAACTTCCTGGCAGCCGAAGCATGTTCTAGGCATATTCCCCTAAGAAAGAAGAAGAGCAGGAGTAAACTGGAGAGAGAAAGACGCTCCCTCTACAGAAGACGATGAAGAGTCACTGAGCTCCTCAGGAGAGCTAGAATATCTGATACACGAAAGGAGGCGCTGACCAGGGAAGTGGAAACTATCGAACTTAAGTTAAATGACTCTTACAGGAACCAGGAGAGGCAGGAGGAGCTTAAAGCTATTAGTGAAATTGAAAGAAATTCAAAATATTTCTTTTCATATGCCAAAAACAAGGCAAATACCACATCTAGTATCGGGCCCTTACTCAGACAGGATGGGACTTACACAGATGACAACAAGGAAATGAGTGAAATATTGAAATCCCAGTACGACTCTGTGTTTAATGAACCACTAATCGGTCTGAGGATCGACGACCCAAATGATTTCTTCATGAATGAGCCTCAAAACTCCATAAATGTATGCCAGATTTCCGACATTACCCTAACTCCGATAGATTTCGAAAAAGCCATTGACAACATGCCTATACACTCAGCCCTGGGCCCAGACTCGTGGAACTCTGTTTTCATTAAGAACTACAAGAAACCCCTCTCGCATGCCCTAAGTACACTATGGAGGAGGAGCTTGGACATGGGTGAAATTCCACAGTCACTTAAAACAACGGATATAGCCCCACTCCATAAAGGTGGCAGCAAAGCATTAGCTAAGAACTATAGACCAATAGCTCTGACGTCCCACATCATAAAAATCTTTGAAAGAGTGCTAAGAAGCAGGATTGCAAATCACCTGGATTCCCAAAATCTGCACAATCCAGGGCAACATGGGTTCAGGGCAGGTCGCTCCTGCCTCTCACAACTACTGGATCACTATGACATGGCCTTGGATGCACTGGAAGAAAATCAGAATGCAGATGTAATATACACAGACTTTGCAAAAGCATTTGACAAATGCGATCATGGCGTAATAGCCCATAAAATACGTGCTAAAGGAATAACTGGGAAAGTGGGGAGATGGATCTTCAACTTCCTAACAAATCGAACACAAAGAGTAGTGGTCGACAGAGTTAAATCGGAGGCTGCCATAGTGAAGAGCTCTGTTCCACAAGGCACAGTACTTGCCCCCATCTTATTCCTTATCCTCATATCAGACATAGACAGAGATATACACCACAGCACCGTATCATCCTTTGTGGATGATACTAGGATCTGCATGAGGCTGTCATCTGCTGAGGACGCGGTTAACCTCCGAGAAGATATAAACAAAGTTTTCCAGTGGGCAACGGTAAACAATATGATGTTCAATGAGGACAAATTCCAACTACTCCGTTATGGAAAACTGGAGGAGATAATAACTAGAACAGAGTATACTACTGACTCCGGCCATACAAGTTTAATATGTTTATTATGCACCCCATACCCATCCTGTGGGCGGTAGTCAAAAGATTACAGAGGTACATAATTGGTCCAGGGACTGGACTCTAAAGTTTTGATAGCTGAGCAAGTTACAGAGGTAATGAATTCACAATTTACAAAGGTAATGAACTCACAAATTACAAAGGTAATGAACTCCGGGTAGGTCTAGTCACAATCATGACAAGTTACAAAGGTATTTACAAATTACAGAGGTACATAATGGATCCAGGGACTGGGCCCCAAAGTTTGGATGGCTGAACTAGGTACAAGGTAATGAGCTCACAAGTTACAAAGGTAATGAATACTGTAAGAATGGTTACTTACGTTTATACATGGCTACAATCATGAACAAATTATAGTGTAATGAGCAATTCACACTTCCACACCCGGTCACAACTGTGGTGAGTTATTGGTGCAAATATTGATTGTTGAGTCACACACACACACACACACACACACACACACACACACACACACACACACACACACACAGTCAGTCAGCAGACGTGGGTCACAAGGCTCCGAGATTTA
>NC_091299.1:27118523-27162507 GCF_038502225.1 Cherax quadricarinatus
ATGGAAGAAATATAGAAGGCAAAGGACCCAGGAGAATAAGGAGAACAGTCGTAGAGCCAGAAATGAATATGCACAGATAAGAAGGGAGGCCCAAAGACAATATGAAAATGACATAGCAGCGAAAGCCAAATCTGACCCGAAACTGTTGTACAGCCACATCAGGAGGAAAACAACAGTCAAGGACCAGGTAATCAGGCTAAGGAAGGAAGGAGGAGAGACAACAGGAAATGACCGGGAAGTATGTGAAGAACTCAACAAGAGATTCAAAGAAGTGTTCACAGAGGAGACAGAAGGGACTCCAGAAAGACGGAGAGGTGGGGCACACAACCAAGTGCTGGACACAGTGCACACAACCGAGGAAGAAGTGAAGAGGCTTCTGAGTGAGCTAGATACCTCAAAGGCAATGGGGCCAGATAACATCTCCCCATGGGTATTGAGAGAGGGAGCAGAGGCGCTATGTGTACCCCTAACAACAATATTCAATACATCTATCGAAACAGGGAGATTGCCTGAGGCATGGAAGACAGCAAATGTAGTCCCAATCTTTAAAAAAGGAGACAGACATGAAGCATTAAACTACAGACCAGTGTCACTGACATGTATAGTATGCAAAATCATGGAGAAGATTATCAGGAGAAGAGTGGTGGAACACCTAGAAAGGAATGATCTCATCAACAGCAGCCAGCATGGTTTCAGGGACGGGAAATCCTGTGTCACAAACCTACTGGAGTTCTATGACATGGTGACAGCAGTAAGACAAGAGAGAGAGGGGTGGGTGGATTGCATTTTCTTGGACTGCAAGAAGGCGTTTGACACAGTTCCACACAAGAGATTGGTGCAAAAACTGGAGGACCAAGCAGGGATAACAGGGAAGGCACTACAATGGATCAGGGAATACTTGTCAGGAAGACAGCAGCGAGTCATGGTACGTGGCGAGGTGTCAGAGTGGGCACCTGTGACCAGCGGGGTCCCGCAGGGGTCAGTCCTAGGACCAGTGCTGTTTCTGGTATTTGTGAACGACATGACGGAAGGAATAGACTCTGAGGTGTCCCTGTTTGCAGATGACGTGAAGTTGATGAGAAGAATACACTCGATCGAAGACCAGGCAGAACTACAAAGGGATCTGGACAGGCTGCAGAACTGGTCCAGCAATTGGCTCCTGGAGTTCAATCCCACCAAGTGCAAAGTCATGAAGATTGGGGAAGGGCAAAGAAGGCCGCAGACGGAGTACAGTCTAGGGGGTCAGAGACTACAAACCTCACTCAAGGAAAAAGATCTTGGGGTGAGTATAACACCAGGCACATCTCCTGAAGCGCACATCAACCAAATAACTGCTGCAGCATATGGGCGCCTAGCAAACCTCAGAACAGCATTCCGACATCTTAATAAGGAATCGTTCAGGACCCTGTACACCGTATACGTTAGGCCCATATTGGAGTATGCGGCACCAGTTTGGAACCCACACCTAGCCAAGCACGTAAAGAAACTAGAGAAAGTGCAAAGGTTTGCAACAAGACTAGTCCCAGAGCTAAGAGGTATGTCCTACGAGGAGAGGTTAAGGGAAATCAACCTGACGACACTGGAGGACAGGAGAGATAGGGGGGACATGATAACGACATACAAAATACTGAGAGGAATTGACAAGGTGGACAAAAACAGGATGTTCCAGAGATTGGACACAGTAACAAGGGGACACAGTTGGAAGCTAAAGACACAGATGAATCACAGGGATGTTAGGAAGTATTTCTTCAGCCACAGAGTAGTCAGTAAGTGGAATAGTTTGGGAAGCGATGTAGTGGAGGCAGGATCCATACATAGCTTTAAGCAGAGGTACGATAAAGCTCACGGCTCAGGGAGAGTGACCTAGTAGCGATCAGTGAAGAGGCGGGGCCAGGAGCTCGGACTCGACCCCCGCAACCTCAACTAGGTGAGTACAACTAGGTGAGTACACATATATACAAATTCACACACACACACACACTCATACCGGTGAAGAGCAACTGGTGAAGAGGCGGGGCCAGGAGCTAAGACTCGACCCCTGCAACCACAAATAGGTGAGTACAAATAGGTGAGCACACACACACACACCCACTCATACACACACACACTCATACACATACACACACACACACACACACACACACACACACACACACACACACACACACAAACACACACAATTGGAAGTTGAAGACACAAATGAGTCAGAGAGATAGTAGGAAGTATTTCTTCAGTCATAGAGTTGTAAGGCAGTGGAATAGCCTAGAAAATGACGTAGTGGAGGCAGGAACCATACACAGTTTTAAGACGAGGTTTGATAAAGCTCATGGAGCGGGGAGAGAGAGGGCCTAGTAGCAACCGGTGAAGAGGCGGGGCCAGGAGCTAGGAATCGACCCCTGCAACCACAAATAGGTGAGTACAAATAGGTGAGTACACACTCGCAAATACAACAGGCCTAGTGTCTAATCGACATGTGCCTAGGGCAAAATGGTAACTAACACGCACACACAAACACACACCAAACACACACACACAAGCACTGGACAAGCACCTAAAGTCAGTTCCTGATCAGCCGGGCTGTGGCTCGTACGTTGGTTTGCGTGCAGCCAGCAGCAACAGCCCGGTTGATCAGGCTCCGATCCACCAGGAGGCCTGGTCACAGACCGGGCCGGCCATACAATAGAGCGGAAAAATAATGTAAGGGACCTGGGAGTAGTAATGTCTGAGGATCTCACTTTCAAGGATCACAACAGTGCCACGATCGCACGTGCAAAGAAAATGAAAGGATGGATAATGAGAACTTTCAAAACGAGAGATGCCAAGCCAATGATGATCCTTTTCAAATCACTTGTTCTCTCTAGGCTGGAATACTGTACATTAACATCTCCATTCAAAGCAGGTGAAATCACAGATCAAGAGAGTGTACAGAGATCATTTACTGCACGTATAAGTTCTGTCAAGCACCTTAACTACTGGGAACGCTTGGCTTGTACTCGTTGGAACGCAGGAGGGAGAGATATATCATAATCTACACTTGGAAAATCTTGGAAGGAATGGTCCCAAATCTGCACACAGAAATCACTCCCTATGAAAGTAAAAGACTGGGCAGGCGATGCAAAATGCCCCCCAATAAAAAGTAGGGGCGCCATTGGTACACTAAGGAAAAACACCATAAGTGTCCTGGGCCTAAGACTGTTCCACAGCCTCCCATCAAGCATTAGGGGAATTGCCAATAAACCCCTGGCTGCCTTCAAGAGAGAGCTGGACAGATACCTAAAGTCAGTGCCGGATCAGCCGGGCTGTGGCTCGTACGTTGGACTGTGTGCGGCCAGCAGTAACAGCCTAGTTGATCAGGCCCTGATCCATCGGGAGGCCTGGTCATGGACCGGGCCGCGGGGGCGTCGATCCCCGGAATAACCTCCAGGTAACCTCCAGGTAACTCAGCCAGAACTAAATAAATACTGAATAACTGAATCTCATAAATGTTTAACTTGTGACCCTATCAAACTGTTTTTTTTTAATTACATTACCTAATATAATACTCCATTCTCTTGACTGTGCAGTAACGCATCTAATGACCATATGATCTGTTTCTGCACTACAAATCATTGATTTTACTCGATCTGATTCGATTATATTATACATTGTTATGCTACAAATTTGTACCACTATAAAGCTTCTTAATTGAAATACTCATTTGTACTTCATGTTGTAATTTGTTTACTGTAATTTTTACCACTGAATATATCTTTGCTTAGTTAATCTTAAGTTAATTTTAAGCTGCCCATAATGCTCTGCATACAAGGAGCTTTTGGCATGTACACCCAAACACTATATTTCTTGGTACAACTATGTATCATGTCCAAATAAAAAATAAATAAATAAATAGTAACAGCGTGGGAGCTCTCACAGTGTGCTGCTACCTTGTTATATATGATAGTTTCAACGTGGGAGCTCCCACAGTGTGCTGCTACCCTGTTATTTGTGATAGCTCCAACCTTGGGAATACACAGGTAGCCTGCGGATATTTCTTCTAATACTTACATTGTAGCAACCAAAGACTTGTAATGTTACTCTGTCAGTCTGAGCCGGGAGACCTCAATAGTGTTACCTGTGTTCGCTTCCGGAGGTCGGTGCCCCCGCGGCCACTACTGTAATCTCCCAGCTCAGACTGACACTATTGAAATCTCCCAGCTCAGTCGATGTGTTCAGCCCATCAGTCTTGAGAAAACTACAACATACGTGCGGAGAAGTAGCTTGGGGTTTTGATACAGGGAATTCTTCTACGCTTGGTTAACCTATAAGTATGACCTACCTACACTAGTGGATTTTTCCAGTGGTGATTCCGCCTCCGCCTGCTTTAACTCGCCTGACTGCAGTGTATAAGCCACTTCTCCGAGCATATGCTATACTTTTCTCAGGACTGATGGACTGAACACATCGACTCAAGGCTTAGGGACCGATTACCTCACACTCCCTCCTCATCGTTCGCCATCCATCTCTGTACCGGACTAAGGAAGCCACTTGTTGGCGAAACGTTTCCACAATTAAGATTCCCAATTGCTGCCAAAGTGTCTAATTCTCCAGCTTATCTGTTTTCTAAACCATTTTTAACATATTCCACTATGGGTTCGGTAGCTATGACAGCTCCAGTAGTGTGATGAGGATATCAAGCATTCTACTATGGGTTCAGTAGCTACGGGTTTTCAAGGTTTCGTTCCAGCAGAAAGCGAGAGGTACTGTGGGAGGGAATGAGGGGTATTGTGTGAGGGATGGGGGGGGGTGAGGCAGTATGAGGGAGTGAGAGGTATTGTGTGAGGGATTGAGGGAGGGTAGGAGCCGAGGGAGGGTGGGTTACTCCTGAGGTTGCCGACCCACCTCCCGGCATTGCTGGAGGCATCTACGCCCCTCCTTCCTCCAGTGCACCTAGTTCTTCCTCCCTCCGTCCCTCCTCTTCAACGGATCCACCGCCTGATCAGGTCCTCCACCACCTGATCAGGTCCTCCACCACCTGATCAGGTCCTACACCACTTAATCAGGTCCTATACTACCTGATCAGGTCCTTATGATTTTATTTTGTATCTTTCGAGAGTCTTTCTACTCCCTGAGCCCGGCCCTGGACCAGGCTTGTCTGATGTTAGCCTAGTCAATCAGGTTGTTATTACTGGCGGCCCGATGGCCTACATATCCATCACAAGTAAGACAAATGTGCAGCAGTTAGGTATCTTTATTCCGAAGTGTTTCTCCTACACAGGAGGCTTCTCCAGTAGAATACAGAGGAGGCAGTAAAACCAGTAGAGATGCAAACACGGTGTCATCAGTCCATCGCCCTCGAAGACTTAGTTTTGAGGTCTAACTGGAGGCTACCTAGAGGGTATTCCGGGAATCGCCGCCCCCGCGGCCCAGTCCATGACCAGGCCTCCCGGTGGATCAGGGCCTTATCAAACAAGCTGTTACTGTTGGCCACACGTACTCCAACGTACGAACCACAGCCCGGCTGATCCGGCACCGACTTTCAGTATCTGTCCAGCTCCCTCTTGAAGGCAGCCAGGGGTCTTTTGGTAATTTCCCTTATGACTGGTGGGAGGCTGTTGAATAGTCGTGGGCCCCGGACACTTATTGTGTTTCCCCTTAATGTACCAATGGCGCCCCTACTTTTCACTGGGGGTATTTTGCACCGTCTCCCCAGTCTTTTGTTTTCGTATGCAGATTAGGGACCATTCTCTCTAGAAGGTGGTCACTCTCTACTGCTGCTTCTACACTTGTTCCAGCAGTGTTTCTGATATCTTCTGGTAAGATGTGTAGTCTGGAAGCACGGATGTTGATACAATGTTCTTTTCGTGTGCCTGCTTTTCACCGGGCTTATTTTGCACTTCCTCCCATATTCCCATATCTCTCTCTCCAGTATGTTAATATGGCAGTGTGCAGATTTGGGACAAGGCCCTCAAGTACTTTTCAGGTATGTATTATCATGTATCTCTCCTCCACTCCAGTGAGTTCATATTAAGGACTCTGATGCGCTCCCAGTAATTTACACGTTTTATTGGCTTTATGCGGGCTGTAAATGACCTCTGTATGTTCCAGCTCTGTTTTCTTCCCTGTCCTGAGCTGAGCCGTCAACACTGCATTCCTTTAACTGGTTTAAATTTACAATTATTTACAAAATGAAGTCGTAAACTTCTCCAACTGTTGCATTACGTACATCAGCATCATAAGCATACAGGACAGTAGGCCTAACATAGGCCTATTTTCCGTCTAAAGTATGAAAATGTATTTGTCTTGTAGATAAATGGTTCAGAGAATTTGAGTATCTTTACTGTGGAAACGTTTCGCCCAACCATTGGTTTCCTCAGTCCAACACAGAGAATTGCTGAAGATCAGAAGGAGTTTGAGGTAATCAGTCTCTCAGCCTAGAGTTGACTCCAGACTGAGGGACTGACTACCTCAAACTCCTTCTGTTCTTCAATGATTCTTCTCTGTACTGGACCGAGGAAATCACTAGTTGGGTAAAATATTTCCACAATAAAGGTACCCAAGTGTCTAATTCATCACTTTCTCTTGGTTGTTTTTATAAGCACCAGTGATACTGACAGTTCTTATAATCCTTGCCAAGTTGATACAGTTTATTCAACTCACCTTCACTGCCTTCAGGAGGGAGCTGGACAGATACCTAAAGTCGGTACCCGAGAAGCCGGACTGTGGTTTGTACGTGGAACTACGTGCGGCCAGCAGTATCAGCCTGGTTGATCTGGCCCTGATCCATCAGGAGGCCTGGTCAAGGACTGGCCCACGGAGGCTTTGGCCCCCGGAACACCTTCCAGGTAGTAGTGCTGCCACTTTGATCGTGGCTAGGATATTTTCCGAGGTCGTTCCGGGGACTCAGCGCCCCTTTGGCCCAGTCCTTGACCAGGCCTCCCAGTGGATCAGGGCCTGATCAACCAGGCTGTTACTGCTGGCCGCACGTGATCCAGCGGGGCACTGACTTGAGTCATCTGTCAGAGCTTCGTTCCAGGTGTCGAGCTGAACACTTCATTAGTACCATACTCTTTATCTACAGAGTTTTTCCTCAGAACTTAAGTTCAGTGTTTTTATGTGATAGATAAGAACAACTTGATCAACCTTCTCTCTCTCTCTCTCTCTCTCTCTCTCTCTCTCTCTCTCTCTCTCTCTCTCTCTCTCTCTCTCTCTCTCTCTCTCTCTCTCTCTCTCTCTCTCTCTCTCTCTCTCTCTCTCTCTCTCTCTCTCTCTTTCTCTGTGCTCCGCTTCATCTCCGTTCTGCAATATGGAGACCAAACTTTTTTTTTTAACACAGTGGTAAAGTGACCCAATCCCCCAACACCCCCTTCCGGGGGCGTTGACCCCCGGAACATTCTCCAGGTAGACTCCACGTGGATCCCCAGTTATATTCTCGGGTACACTCTCGTCTCCCTCGTCGAAGTTCATAGGCTCAGACCTTAACCCCTCCCCCTCCCCCTCCCCCTACCTCTCCCCCTCCCCCTCCCCCTCCCCCTCCCCCTCCCCCTCCCCCTACCTCTCCAAAAAAGAGGAAAAGACTTTCACCATCGGTCGTTCACTCGCTGCCTGGCGCCCATACGGAGGCGCCTCTCAGCGCTTCTGCTTTTCAACTGAGAATAAAAAAATTGTCTACGAATTTCTGCTGCGAGTCACGTGACTTGCAGTGTTACCATCCCCCGGTGTTGGTGTTAGCAGTGTTACCATCCACCGGTGTTGGTGTTAGCAGTGTTACCATCCCCCGGTGTTGGTGTCAGTAGTGTTACCATCCCCCGGTGTTGGTGTTAGCAGTGTTACCATCCCCCGGTGTTGGTGTCAGTAGTGTTACCATCCCCCGGTGTTGGTGTCAGTAGTGTTACCATCCCCCGGTGTTGGTGTTAGCAGTGTTACCATCCCCCGGTGTTGGTGTTAGCAGTGTTACCATCCCCCGGTGTTGGTGTTAGCAGTGTTACCATCCCCCGGTGTTGGTGTCAGTAGTGTTACCATCCCCCGGTGTTGGTGTTAGCAGTGTTACCATCCCCCGGTGTTGGTGTTAGCAGTGTTACCATCCCCCGGTGTTGGTGTCATCCCCCGGTGTTGGTGTTAGCAGTGTTACCATCCCCCGGTGTTGGTGTTAGCAGTGTTACCATCCCCCGGTGTTGGTGTGAGTAGTGTTACCATCCCCCGGTGTTGGTGTGAGAAGTGTTACCATCCCCCGGGGTTGGGGTTAGCAGTGTTACCATACCATCCCCCGGTGTTGGTGTTAGCAGTGTTACCATCCCCCGGTGTTGGTGTTAGCAGTGTTACCATCCCCCGGTGTTGGTGTTAGCAGTGTTACCATCCCCCGGTGTTGGTGTCAGTAGTGTTACCATCCCCCGGTGTTGGTGTTAGCAGTGTTACCATCCCCCGGTGTTGGTGTTAGCAGTGTTACCATCCCCCGGTGTTGGTGTTAGCAGTGTTACCATCCCCCGGTGTTGGTGTTAGCAGTGTTACCATCCCCCGGTGTTGGTGTTAGCAGTGTTACCATCCCCCGGTGTTGGTGTTAGCAGTGTTACCATCCCCCGGTGTTGGTGTCAGTAGTGTTACCATCCCCCGGTGTTGGTGTTAGCAGTGTTACCATCCCCCGGTGTTGGTGTTAGCAGTGTTACCATCCCCCGGTGTTGGTGTTAGCAGTGTTACCATCCCCCGGTGTTGGTGTTAGCAGTGTTACCATCCCCCGGTGTTGGTGTTAGCAGTGTTACCATCCCCCGGTGATGGTGTCAGTAGTGTTACCATCCCCCGGTGTTGGTGTTAGCAGTGTTACCATCCCCCGGTGTTGGTGTTAGCAGTGTTACCATCCCCCGGTGTTGGTGTTAGCAGTGTTACCATCCCCCGGTGTTGGTGTTAGCAGTGTTACCATCCCCCGGTGTTGGTGTTAGCAGTGTTACCATCCCCCGGTGTTGGTGTTAGCAGTGTTACCATCCCCCGGTGTTGGTGTTAGCAGTGTTACCATCCCCCGGTGTTGGTGTTAGCAGTGTTACCATCCCCCGGTGTTGGTGTTAGCAGTGTTACCATCCCCCGGTGTTGGTGTTAGCAGTGTTACCATCCCCCGGTGTTGGTGTTAGCAGTGTTACCATCCCCCGGTGTTGGTGTTAGCAGTGTTACCATCCCCCGGTGTTGGTGTTAGCAGTGTTACCATCCCCCAGTGTTGGTGTCAGTAGTGTTACCATCCCCCGGTGTTGGTGTTAGCAGTGTTACCATCCCCCGGTGTTGGTGTTAGCAGTGTTACCATCCCCCGGTGTTGGTGTTAGCAGTGTTACCATCCCCCGGTGTTGGTGTCAGTAGTGTTACCATCCCCCGGTGTTGGTGTTAGCAGTGTTACCAGCTGCCGGTGTTGGTGTTAGCAGTGTTACCATCCCCCGGTGTTGGTGTTAGCAGTGTTACCATCCCCCGGTGTTGGTGTTAGCAGTGTTACCATCCCCCGGTGTTGGTGTTAGCAGTGTTACCATCCCCCGGTGTTGGTGTTAGCAGTGTTACCATCCCCCGGTGTTGGTGTTAGCAGTGTTACCATCCCCCGGTGTTGGTGTTAGCAGTGTTACCATCCCCCGGTGTTGGTGTTAGCAGTGTTACCATCCCCCGGTGTTGGTGTTAGCAGTGTTACCATCCCCCGGTGTTGGTGTCAGTAGTGTTACCATCCCCCGGTGTTGGTGTTAGCAGTGTTACCATCCCCCGGTGTTGGTGTTAGCAGTGTTACCATCCCCCGGTGTTGGTGTTAGCAGTGTTACCATCCCCCGGTGTTGGTGTTAGCAGTGTTACCATCCCCCGGTGTTGGTGTTAGCAGTGTTACCATCCCCCGGTGTTGGTGTCAGTAGTGTTACCATCCCCCGGTGTTGGTGTTAGCAGTGTTACCATCCCCCGGTGTTGGTGTCATTAGTGTTACCATCCCCCGGTGTTGGTGTCATTAGTGTTACCATCCCCCGGTGTTGGTGTCATTAGTGTTACCATCCCCCAGTGTTGGTGTCAGTAGTGTTACCATCCCCCGGTGTTGGTGTCAGTAGTGTTACCATCCCCCGGTGTTGGTGTCATTAGTGTTACCATCCCCCGGTGTTGGTGTCATTAGTGTTACCATCCCCCGGTGTTGGTGTCATTAGTGTTACCATCCCCCGGTGTTGGTGTCAGTAGTGTTACCATCCCCCGGTGTTGGTGTCATTAGTGTTACCATCCCCCGGTGTTGGTGTCATTAGTGTTACCATGGGAGGGGCTCTGGTGGCCTGGTGGTTAACGCTCTCGCTTCACACGGTGAGGGCCTGGGTTCGATTCCCAGCCAGAGTAGAAACATTGGACGTGTTTCTTTCCACCTGTTGTCTATGTTCCCCATCAGTAAAATGGGTACCTGGGTGTTAGTCGACTGGTGTGGGTCGCATCCTGGGACACTGACCTAAGGAGGCCTGGTCACAGACCGGGCCGCGGGGGCGTTGACCCCCGGAACTCTCTCCAGATAAACTCCAGATCCCCCGGTGTTGGTGTCATTAGTGTTACCATCCCCCGGTGTTGGTGTCAGTAGTGTTACCATCCCCCGGTGTTGGTGTCATTAGTGTTACCATCCCCCGGTGTTGGTGTCATTAGTGTTACCATCCCCCGGTGTTGGTGTTAGCAGTGTTACCATCCCCCGGTGTTGGTGTCATTAATGTTACCATCCCCCGGTATTGGTGACAGTAGTGTTACCATCCGCCCGGTGGTGAGGTTATCTGTAGATTATTCGTAGTCCCTTCCGAAGGTCACCGCCCCCGCTGCTCGGTCCTAGACCAGGCTCTCTAAACTGATGCTGTTAGTTAACGTCAAGACGGAGGCCTGGTCGTGGACCGGGCCACGGGGGCGTTGATCCCCAGAATACCCTCCAGGTAGACTTGCTGCCTCGAACATGTTGAGAGCTTCAGTGTAATATTCAAGGGTTTAAGTTGTTCCATGTGGATAGATGTAATGGGAAGGGGGAGGAGTTGCATTATATGTTCGAGAAAATATTAATTGTTGCATAAAAACAGGTATAAAAATAGATGGAACAGTAACAGAAGCTGTTTGGGTAGATTTCGTAGAGGGTCAAGAAAAACTAATTCTAGGTGTAATATACCGACCTCCAGGCTTGGATCACGATATAGGGAGACTTCTTTGGGACGAAATTGTTAGGGCTTCTAGACACAATAACATAGTCATAGTAGGGGACTTTAATTTTAGTCAAACTGACTGGAATTCTTTGAAAGGTAATCTAGAATCCAGTGACTTTATGGAAACAGTTCAGGACTGTTTTCTGAAGCAGTGTGTAACAGAGCCTACCATGGGTAATAATTTGCTAGACCTAGTCTTGTCAAATAAGGAAACACTCGTAAATAATCTGGAGATCACTGAAGAGCTTGGCGCAAGTGATCACAAATTCATCACTTTCAGCATTAATTGGGAATGCAAGAATAATGATTATACAGTAAAAATCCCTGATTTTCTTTCTGCCGATTATAATGGACTTAGGAACACCTCTCTAATCTTGATTGGGGTTATCTAGCTAATGATTTTATTGACGATGATCATACTTATGATTATGAAGGGATCTGCTTTTATGATTGTTTTCTTAATAATGTACACCGTACCCAGAGTATATACATTCCCCAGAGAGAAATTAGGTCTAATAATAACGATCCCAAATGGGTTAACAGGAGGCTAAAGCATCTATTAGGGGAGAAAAGGGGAATTTATAGGCGCATCAGAAGAGGAGAGGTTAACCTTACTGACCAATATGTTCAGCTTAAAAGAGAAGTAAAAAAGGGAATTAGAAAGGCTAAACGTGACTATGAAATTAGAGTTGCTAATGAACCAAAGACTAATCCAAAGGGGTTCTTTCAAGTGTATAGGACGAAGGTGAAGGAAAAAGTAGGACCTCTGAAAATCTGGGAATGGACAGCTGATGGATAATGAACTGGAAATGTGTTCCTTATTTAATGACTACTTTTTGTCAGTTCTTACACAGGAAGATGTAAATGAGATTCCAGTAATTAACAATTACTTAGTTCATGATGAATTTAAATTAACTAATATTACTGTCACGAGGGACATGGTTATTAAACAGATAGACAAACTGAAGCAAAATAAGTCCCCGGGACCCGATGAGTTGTTTTCCAGGGTACTTAAGGAATGCAAGATGGAGCTTAGTCAGCCATTAACGAGTGTGTTTAATGCGTCCATCCTTACCGGTGTTGTGCCAGAGTTGTGGAAGATGGCTAACGTGGTTCCTATATTCAAATCAGGGGATAAGTCCACTCCTTCAAATTACCGTCCAATAAGTCTGACATCTATAGTGGGCAAGTTATTAGAATCAATTATAGCTGACATTATTAGAAGTCACCTTGAAGAGCATAACTTGATAAATGAATCTCAGTATGGATTCACGAGAGGTCGTTCCTGCCCGACAAACTTACTGACGTTCTTCAATAGAACATTTAAGGCAGTTGACAGTGATAAGGAATATGATATTGTTTATTTGGATTTTAGTAAAGCCTTCGATAGAGTACCTCACAAGAGACTCTTAAGAAAAGTGGCAGCTCATGGCATTGGAGGTAAAGTTCTAGCATGGATAGAGGCATGGCTCACCAATAGAAAGCAGAGAGTTACCATTAATGGAGTGAAATCTGAATGGGGATTAGTCACTAGTGGCGTTCCACAAGGATCAGTTTTAGGCCCTCTCTTGTTCATAATTTACATTAAGGACCTTGATGAAGGAATTACGAGTGACATGAGTAAGTTTGCTGATGATACAAAGATAGGCTGTATAATTCACTCTGAGGAGGATAGCAATGAACTCCAGGAGGATTTGGACAAATTAATGTCTTGGTCTGAAAAATGGCAGATGAAGTTCAATGTGGATAAGTGCAAGGTATTGCCCTTGGTAATGAAAATAACCCTCGAAGCTATAATCTAGGTGAAGTAGAGCTTGATCATACAGAATGTGAAAAAGACTTGGGAGTCATGGTAAGCAGAAATCTAAAGCCAAGACAGCAGTGCCTTAGTGTGCGCAACAAGGCCAAGAGATTACTTGGATTTATCTCAAGAAGTATAAGTAACAGAAGTCCAAAAGTTATTTTACAGCTCTATACATCACTAGTGAGGCCTCATTTAGATTATGCTGCTCAGTTTTGGTCCCCTTACTATAGGATGGATATAGACTCATTAGAGAACATACAGAGAAGAATGACTAAAATGATTTACTGTGTAAGGAATCTCCCGTATGAAGATAGACTTAAAGCCTTAAATCTCCACTCTCTGGAGAGGCGTAGAATGAGGGGAGATATCATTGAAGTGTATAAGTGGATGACAGGCATAAACAAGGGAGATATTAATAAAGTACTGAGAGTGTCGAACCAGGTAAGAACCAGAAATAATGGATTTAAGTTGGATAAATTTAGATTTAGAAAGGACATAGGTAAGTACTGGTTTTCTAACAGAGTTGTAGATGCGTGGAACAGTCTTCCCAGTGGGGTGATAGAGGCTAGGACCTTGGGTAGCTTTAAGAAGAGATTGGACAAATATATGAGTGGGAGGGGCTGGGTTTGATTGGTGTCATTGGGTACGGGGGTTATTTCTTGGGTACCTGGAGTTTACCTGGAGAGAGTTCCGGGGGTCAACGCCCCCGCGGCCCGGTCTGTGACCAGGCCTCCTGGTGGATCAGAGCCTGATCAACCAGGCTGTTGCTGCTGGCTGCACGCAAACTAACGTACGAGCCACAGCCCGGCTGATCAGGAACTGACTTTAGGTGCTTGTCCAGTGCCAGCTTGAAGACTGCCAGGGGTCTGTTGGTAATCCCCCTTATGTGTGCTGGGAGGCAGTTGAACAGTCTCGGGCCCCTGACACTTATTGTATGGTCTCTTAACGTGCTAGTGACACCCCTGCTTTTCATTGGGGGGATGGTGCATCGTCTGCCAAGTCTTTTGCTTTCGTAGTGAGTGATTTTCGTGTGCAAGTTCGGTACTAGTCCCTCTAGGATTTTCCAGGTGTATATAATCATGTATCTCTCCCTCCTGCGTTCCAGGGAATACAGGTTTAGGAACCTCAAGCGCTCCCAGTAATTGAGGTGTTTTATCTCCGTTATGCGCGCTGTGAAAGTTCTCTGTACATTTTCTAGGTCGGCAATTTCACCTGCCTTGAAAGGTGCTGTTAGTGTGCAGCAATATTCCAGCCTAGATAGAACAAGTGACCTGAAGAGTGTCATCATGGGCTTGGCCTCCCTAGTTTTGAAGGTTCTCATTATCCATCCTGTCATTTTTCTAGCAGATGCAATTGATACAATGTTATGGTCCTTGAAGGTGAGATCCTCCGACATTATCACTCCCAGGTCTTTGACATTGGTGTTTCGCTCTATTTTGTGGCCAGAATTTGTTTTGTACTCTGATGAAGATTTAATTTCCTCATGTTTACCATATCTGAGTAATTGAAATTTCTCATCGTTGAACTTCATATTGTTTTCTGCAGCCCACTGAAAGATTTGGTTGATGTCCGCCTGGAGCTTTGCAGTGTCTGCAATGGAAGACACTGTCATGCAGATTCGGGTGTCATCTGCAAAGGAAGACACGGTGCTGTGGCTGACATCCTTGTCTATGTCGGATATGAGGATGAGGAACAAGATGGGAGCGAGTACTGTGCCTTGTGGAACAGAGCTTTTCACCGTAGCTGCCTCGGACTTTACTCTGTTGACGACTACTCTCTGTGTTCTGTTAGTGAGGAAATTATAGATCCATCGACCGACTTTTCCTGTTATTCCTTTAGCACGCATTTTGTGCGCTATTACGCCATGGTCACACTTGTCGAAGGCTTTTGCAAAGTCTGCATATATTACATCTGCATTCTTTTTGTCTTCTAGTGCATTTAGGACCTTGTCGTAGTGATCCAATAGTTGAGACAAACAGGAGCGACCTGTTCTAAACCCATGTTGCCCTGGGTTGTGTAACTGATGGGTTTCTAGATGGGTGGTGATCTTGCTTCTTAGGACCCTTTCAAAGATTTTTATGATATGGGATGTTAGTGCTATTGGTCTGTAGTTCTTTGCTGTTGCTTTACTGCCCCCTTTGTGGAGTGGGGCTATGTCTGTTGTTTTTAGTAACTGTGGGACGACCCCCGTGTCCATGCTCCCTCTCCATAGGATGGAAAAAGCTCGTGATAGGGGCTTCTTGCAGTTCTTGATGAACACAGAGTTCCATGAGTCTGGCCCTGGGGCAGAGTGCATGGGCATGTCATTTATCGCCTGTTCGAAGTCATTTGGCGTCAGGATAACATTGGATAGGCTTGTGTTAATCAAATTTTGTGGCTCTCTCATAAAAAATTCATTTTGATCTTCGACTCTCAGTCTGGTTAGCGGCTTGCTAAAAACTGAGTCATATTGGGACTTGAGTAGCTCACTCATTTCCTTGCTGTCATCTGTGTAGGACCCATCTTGTTTAAGTAGGGGCCCAATACTGGACGTTGTTCTCGATTTTGATTTGGCATAGGAGAAGAAATACTTTGGGTTTCTTTCGATTTCATTTATGGCTTTTAGTTCTTCCCGCGATTCCTGACTCCTAAAGGATTCTTTTAGCTTAAGTTCGATGCTTGCTATTTCTCTGACCAGTGTCTCCCTACGCATTTCAGATATATTGACCTCTTTTAGCCGCTCTGTTATTCTTTTCCGTCGCCTGTAAAGGGAGCGCCTGTCTCTTTCTATTTTACATCTACTCCTCCTTTTTCTTAGAGGAATAAGCCTTGTGCATACATCGAGTGCCACCGAGTTAATCTGTTCTAGGCATAAGTTGGGGTCTGTGTTGATTAGTATATCTTCCCAGCTTATATCGGTTAGGACTTGGTTTACTTGGTCCCACTTTATGTTTTTGTTATTGAAGTTGAATTTGGCGAATGCTCCCTCGTGACTAATCTCATTTTGTTGGTCTGGGGCTCCGCGCATACATGTCTGAACCTCAATTATGTTGTGATCTGAGTATATTGTTTTTGATATGGTGACATTTCTTATCAGATCATCATTGTTAGTGAAGATGAGGTCTAGTGTATTCTCCAGTCTAGTAGGCTCTATTATTTGCTGGTTTAAATTGAATTTTGTGCAGAGATTTAAAAGCTCGCGTGAGTGTGAGTTTTCATCAGAGCTGCCTCCTGGTGTTATTGCTGCAACAATATTATTTGCTATATTCCTCCATTTTAGGTGCCTTAAGTTGAAATCCCCCAGGAGCAAGATGTTGGGTGCAGGAGCTGGAAGATTTTCCAGACAGTGGTCAATTTTTAACAGCTGTTCCTGGAATTGCTGGGATGTTGCATCTGGAGGCTTGTAGACTACCACAATGACTAGGTTTTGGTTCTCGACCTTTACTGCTAAAACTTCCACTACATCATTTGAGGCATTTAGCAGTTCTGTGCAAACAAGTGACTCTGCAATGTACAGGCCAACCCCCCCCCCTTTTGCCTGTTCACTCTGTCACATCTGTATAGGTTGTAACCTGGGATCCATATTTCGTTGTCCAAGTGATCCTTTATGTGGGTCTCAGTGAAAGCCGCGAACATTGCCTTTGCCTCTGCAAGCAGTCCACGGATGAAAGGTATTTTGTTGTTTGTTGCTGGCTTTAGACCCTGTATATTTGCAAAGAAGAATGTTATCGGACTGGTGGTATTGTTGGTACTGGGGGGGGATTTTTTTTCCGGCATTAGTATCTGTATCTGTTGGTTTGGAGTGGAGGCCATCGACTGTGGTTCCACTCCAGGAATGACTGGATTTGGTGTACGATTTCTGCCATTTCCTGCCAGTTTTTTTTTCCTTCCTGGCACTAAAAAACCTCTCCCTCTTGAGTGGCTGTGGCTACCCAGGTTTTCCCATGGCCTGGATGTTTTGTATCTTTTTGTCCCCTTTAGATGGTATGCCTGGCAATTTAAGTTATAGCACAGTCTTTCCTGTACTGAAGAGGTACACAGTTCAGGGTGAAAAAGCTTACAGGAAGGGAGTTTGCATTTTCCTGTTGTCATATGGGCATGGCATTTTCTAGGGTGGTCATAGTTGCACATCCCATCTGTTTTTCCAGATTTCCCATGCCAGCAGATACCGAGTGCATAGTATGTGCACAGGCTTGGTTTCCGTTTGCCTTGGGTTTCTGTGACTGTATTCCCTGTTGGTGCATGTTTCCCTGTCTTACTTCTATCCTCCCTAGCACCAACAATGGAGCTCCCACCAGTTGTTTTTGGTAATATATCCTCACTATTGCTAGTGGAGTCCTCTTGTTTGCTATTTCCTGTGGTATTTCTAGTTTGCAATATTGGTTTTATCTTATCTTTGACTACACTTGTTTCCCTACTATGGCTCCTGTCCCCTATGAGGTCATTTATATGTATTCCTTCCTGCGTATAATTCCCGACTACCTGGACAAAATCTCCAGCTTCACCATTACTGTCTCCCAGGACAGCACCTCCAGCTTCATCATTACTGTCTCCCAGGACAGCACCTCCAGCTTCACCATTACTGTCTCCCAGGACAGCACCTCCAGCT
Source organism: Cherax quadricarinatus (assembly GCF_038502225.1). NCBI lineage: Eukaryota > Metazoa > Arthropoda > Malacostraca > Decapoda > Parastacidae > Cherax > Cherax quadricarinatus. The sequence continues at coordinate 27,136,048 of NC_091299.1, forward strand.
TCACCATTACTGTCTCCCAGGACAGCACTATCAGCCCCACATTTACTGACTACCAGAACTTCATCTCCAGCCTTACAGTTTCTGACTACATGGCCAGTATCAAGGGCAGTACCATTCAGCCCAGACTTTTTATGTTCCCATCTGTTGTAGAAAGCTTCCAGGTTTTCTATGAAAGCAGCTTTGATGTTGACCTCTTTTAATACCCTTGTGATTTTAGTCCACAGATTTATCTCATTTAGGCATACCCAAAAACACTTCCCTGTTTTAATACTGCTTGTAGCTAGTTCTTGGATATCTGCACAAGGGGCGTGACACCAATTTCCACAAAAATGACAATTTATGCATGTGGAAGCCCGTTTGTTTGACTGACCACAGACTACACACAGCTTCATAATGATTTGAATGGTTGATTTACTGCAATTCTACTAGCAACCTCTTGAATATTCTATTAATAACCTCCTTAAATGAAGCTCTAGCTATTTGTATTTCTGTTTCTAACTGTTTTTGTATATGACAGCTTACCGTGCACGTTCCTGATATATATTTAATGTTTGTGTTTATTAGGGCGCCTACAACCCCATCCGTTTACAGTCTGCTTTATTGTCCAACGAAACCGTTTGAAACCAGTCCAGGGTTTGGACCAGTCAAGGGTTCGGACCAGTCAAGGGTTCGGACCAGTCGATCTGATCTGATCAGTGGGTCGCTTATTTAAAACATACTGGTCGGTGATTTGGGCTAACACATGAAGGATCTACTGGAAATTATCTACCCGAGTAATATGTGATTTGATTGATACAAAAGTATAACTTGCGTGTTGAAGAGCCGGTGACTGCTGGCAGCTCCTACAATGACGAACGGTCGACCTCAACCCTTGTTTATCAATCGCTGTATCTAGCTTTTCTATTTTTTTTTTCGTCTCCACCACAATAAATGCTATATTATCACTATAGTTGACTGGTGCAAATTTTGGAGGAAGGACGCTTTTTCTGTAGTAATAATTGCTTCTCGTTGTGTAGCTTTAGGTAGAGGTTGTTTTGATAAGGACCTGCCTCGCATGGGCCGGTAGGCCTTCTGCAGTGTTCCTCCATTCTTATGTTCTTATGTTCAGCGCCGCACTTCCCTCCAAAGTGAGGGACACTGACTACGAGGTGACCTTGAGTAAGACGAACCTGTCACTGCACGAGTGAAAGGTCAGGGGAGATATGATCACTATGTGCGAGATACTCGAGGGCACTGAGTACCAGGAAATGACAGAGTGTGACTTACTCCCCTCTGCTGTTATGTACATTACAGAGGTAGTTGAAAAAAAAAGTGAAAAAAGTGTAGTTGAAAAAAAAGTGAAAAAAGTTTAGTTGAAAAAAAAGTGACGCATTGCGCAACATCCAAATATATCTGGACAAAGACGAGTGGGTACAGACCTGCCTAGCATGGTCCAGTAACTCTTCCACAGTGCTCCTTCTGTACTCCATCAAGAACCTTGCAAACCACCACCTTCAGCAAGTGGCCTAGAACCTACCTCTTGCGCAAAAAAATAGCAATTGCAAGTAGTATACCTCCTTCCAACTCAGCAACATGCAGGTATACAGCTGGAAAAACTGTGTGTAGCTGATGGGAAGTGGGGTATTCCCCATCCTGTGAATTTTATGTATTCATGAAAAACACCACACACACACACACACACACACACACACACACACACACACACACACACACACACACACACACACACACACACACACACACACACACACACACACACACTTGTATTAAAATGCACCAGTGGTTATGTCACTTACCATTATAATCCCACGTCCCCTCCCCCACCCACCCTATCCTATATTTCCATCCTTGAAGATTGAGACACTTATGCAGCATATGGGAATCTTTATTCAGGAAACGTTTCGCCACACAGTTCGCCACTGTGTGGCGAAACGTTTCCTGAATAAAGATTCCCATATTCTGCATAAGTGTCTCAATCTTCAACTTGCCGGTTTTTCAAACCATTCATCACATTTCCATCCTTACTCATCCATATTCCTTTCCCATCTTACCAAAGCTCTGGTAATTTATATCCATGTTCCCCTTCTTTGTTTCTTATTTTCTTACGCATGTTGAGCCGAGAAGGAAAAAAAAAATATCGCAAGCTGGTCTTGTTACGACTCACACTCGGTGGTCAAGCTTCTAACACTTTTTATTTTACAGCAGTAATGGAGTGGAAAGGACTGCCTGCACATATCAAGCCAGTCATAGTATGAGCCATTAGGACTGTAGCTTCAGAAAGTGAGGAGATTGATGTCTTATACAGCTAACATACATGTACCTGTGGAAAAAGACACTTATGTACAGTTCAGGACATTTATTAAAGGAAACGTTTCGCCACGAGTGGCTTCTTCAGTCCTAATACAGAGAAAACTAAGAAAACACACATATATATAGTGGTGGGAGTCAGGTGAGGTGAAGCGTGGGTAGAGGTGGTGGTAGTAGTAGTAGTAGTAATGGAACTAAGGAGGTGAGGTTAGAGAGGGACCTGCTGGCATCAAGTAACACCAGTTCCCAGGATGGGTAATATCCTCTTGCTTAGTAATTTTGAAATACTGTAACTACCGGATTTTTGCTTTATAGTGTTACTGACAGAAATTAGTGCAGCTTCAATGCATTTTCTCCGTCTTAAGTCGTCTTCTTTAATAACTAGTTTAGCTTCATTGAATTTCATGAGGTGTCCAACATCGTCTCTATGTTGAACACATGCGTTTTTGCGGTCATCATTTCTGCAAGCATTTTTGTGTTCTGCTATTCTAATGTCCAGAGTTCTGGCTGTTTCCCCTACATATACTTTGTCACACCCCCCACATGGTATAGTGTAGATTCCTGCACTTGTGCCAGAATCATGCACAAGTGCAGGAATCTACACTATACCATGTGGGGGGTGTGACAAAGTATATGTAGGGGAAACAGCCAGAACTCTGGACATTAGAATAGCAGAACACAAAAATGCTTGCAGAAATGATGACCGCAAAAACGCATGTGTTCAACATAGAGACGATGTTGGACACCTCATGAAATTCAATGAAGCTAAACTAGTTATTAAAGAAGACGACTTAAGACGGAGAAAATGCATTGAAGCTGCACTAATTTCTGTCAGTAACACTATAAAGCAAAAATCCGGTAGTTACAGTATTTCAAAATTACTAAGCAAGAGGATATTACCCATCCTGGGAACTGGTGTTACTTGATGCCAGCAGGTCCCTCTCTAACCTCACCTCCTTAGTTCCATTACTACTACTACTACTACCACCACCTCTACCCACGCTTCACCTCACCTGACTCCCACCACTATATATATGTGTGTTTTCTTAGTTTTCTCTGTATTAGGACTGAAGAAGCCACTCGTGGCGAAACGTTTCCTTTAATAAATGTCCTGAACTGTACATAAGTGTCTTTTTCCACATCTTGTCGGTATCACCATACCATTTCCTCATACATGTACCTATTACAGTGATCTGATCCTCTCTTTAATATTACTGTAAATAGCTAAGTCTATCTTATTCTTAGTATATCTCCTTTTCTTGTAACTCCTTTCACATAGTTGAGTTACTTAGTGTTTTAACTTTTAAGGTTTAAATATTAAGACCGTACAAGGACCCATATGAAAATAAGTCACTTTGACTTTTTGGGTTATCCTAGATAATCTACACATATGCTGCTATGTATGATAATTTATGTAACTGAAGTTATGTGTACCTGTACCTAAACTTACGGCCAACCATGAGGTGTGCCCTCACCCTATTATCAAGTATCATGACAACTGCCAAGTAGTTTCTATTACGCAATAATGGCGAACAAGCGATACAAGACGCAAAACCACCACAGGGGGAGTTGAATGATAGCTTTAGGCTATCATCCAACTATCAGAAATGCGTAGAAGTCCAAATAGTTTCGTTCAGGGGAAACGATTCAAGCTCGAAACTACTTCCTATTTATTTCTGCACCATTGCAAGCTCCTGATGATGTGCTGATTGCTATCATTCAGCTCTCCCTGTAGTTGTTTTGCATATGATAAGTGTCAGGATAATTCTGTCACAACAAGTGACACTTTACAACACTGCTCTACCGCACACAACATCCATTCAACGAACAGTTTGCTTTCATTTATATGCGCAAAAATCAAAATAACTTTTTAGCATTAAATGGCCTTATGGTAATAGCCTTTTAATTACGGGGCTTCCATGGTAGTTAGTAAACCCTCACGCAGTAGTTCCATTGTTTTTTTCTGGAGAGATGTGCAACTACTGACGGCTGTTGTGATAATTCCAACGTCCTGGTCAGGAGAAATGTGCAGATGCCGAAAGCCTTCATATAGTAGGTTAGTGGAGCCTCCTGCAGTAGTCTCCAGCGCCCTGGTCTGAAGAACCAGCTCCCTCACCTCCAGCGTCTGGAAGGTGTGCAGCTACGGGAATGGCATCTTTACTTCCTTGGGAAGATCTCAGGACTGCGTACCATCGCTGGAAATTTACCATAATATAAGATCACTCCAGCTTATGTATGCAAGGTCCAAGAAACAAGTCTTTTACTTATAGTGCTCAAAATTTATCACTAACGTATCGATTTAGTAGTTATCGCAGAGATATTATGCTGCTATTAGATTTTCTAATGTGGGGAGAAGAGCAAGTCAATCTTATTTTTTTTTTTTGGAACGTCAATGCATGCTAAATCAGTGTCCTTTACCCCTCCTCCTCCCTGGCTTACAATGATAACTAAATATTAGACGGTGTGAAAATTAACTCAGAAAAGCAAACAATATGAGTGTAAATTAAAAATACCAGATCTTACCTTTTATATTCTTTCACTTGAGCACAAACTATACCTCTACCTCTGTGTGGACACCTCAGATTACAGTAGTGTTTCTCCACTTCAAAACTTTCATAAAAATCATGACCATTTAGTATAAATGGAAGATAACTTAATTCCCTGCCATCATGGTGAGTCGGGGAGTCAATGTTAGCAAATTACTGGTGTTAAGATACATCACAGCCTAGCTAAGGTAAGAAGTCCCGCACTCATACTTGTTCTTTTTTTAAGGCAAGTGTATTTTATGAAGCGCTAATCCCGTGTGGGTAATTCAACACAAGTATTTGTTGAAAATTGAGACACTTATGCAGCATATGGGAATCTTTATTCAGGAAACGTTTCGCCACACAGTGGCTTCATCAGTCCAATACAAAGAGGAAGGCGTAAGGAGAGGAGGAGTATGAGGTAATCAGTCCCTCAGCCTGGAGTCGATGTGTTCAGTCCATCAGTCTTGTAGAATGTACAGCATAGGGCCGTAGACGTGGCTTATATACTGTAGTGAGGTGAGGTGAAGCAGGCGGAGGCGGGGTCATAGTGGTACCATCCACTAGTCGAAGTAGGTCTTTGTCCAAAGGTTGAACAAGTGTTGAAGAATTCTTTGTAACAAGATCCCATGATGCTGCAGTGTCTGACAATTGTGATGAATGGTTTGAAAAACCGACAAGTTGAAAATTGGACTGAACACATCGACTCCAGGCTGAGGGACTGATTACCTCATACTCCTCCTCTCCTTACGCCTTCCTCTTTGTATTGGACTGATGAAGCCACTGTGTGGCGAAACGTTTCCTGAATAAAGATTCCCATATGCTGCATAAGTGTCTCAATTTTCAACTTGTCGGTTTTTCAAACCATTCATCACACAAGTATTTGTGGCAGCTCCGTCTTTCTTCAGATATCAGTGACCCGGTGTTGAACTGGTCAGCCTATCAATGAGCTGCCAAAGAATTAATCACTGATAGAGAAGCTTGGGCAATTCTTATTACATTTACTAGTCTTATCACCTGTGGATGACCCGGCCCGGGTCTTGTAGTTCACAGACCACACAATTAACATTTTAAATACTCTTGCTAGGAATAATTATCATACATTAAGTAAGCAGATCCCACACTGCTGCCACTACAGAAAATTGCATGTGTGCAGTCCCGGGAAATTGTACGAGTACAGTGTTTGTTAATGCTACGCTGTCTCCAAACTTTCTACTGTGTAAATAAAGGAGAACTGGTAATATAAATAATGATCTGAGTGAAGTAATCTCTTTAGTTTATCTTCTTCCCCATAACCAATCCTGGGAGTGGCAGCCCTTCCCCATAACCAATCCTGGGAGTGGCAGCCCTTCCCCATAACCAATCCTGGGAGTGGCAGCCCTTCCCCATAACCAATCCTGTGAGTAGCAGCCCTTCCCCATAACCAATCCTGGGAGTGGCAGCCCTTCCCCATAACCAGTCCTAGGAGTGGCAGCCCTTCCCCATAACCAATCCTGGGAGTGGCAGCCCTTCCCCATAACCAATCCTGGGAGTGGCAGCCCTTCCCCATAACGAATCCTGTGAGTGGCAGCCCTTCCCCATAACGAATCCTGTGAGTGGCAGCCCTTCCCCATAACGAATCCTGTGAGTGGCAGCCCTTCATCATAACCAGTCCTGTGAGTGGCAGCCCTTCATCATAACCAGTCCTGTGAGTGGCAGCCCTTCCCCATAACTCATCCTGTCTACGACAATCTGCCAATGCCTCATCCAATGGGCGTTAGTCAAAGGATTACAGAAGCTGACAAGTTACACTGGGTCAGGTTTACACTCGCTGGTGTTCCAGACTCCCAGACGTTGGTGAAATAACACGCTAAGATACAAGATCAGGACGCACTCTTATCGAGACAACGTTTCGATAAGAGTTCCTTTATTAAGTCATGATGAAACTCGACACACACACACAATTAGTCCCAAAAAACTTTAATCTATAACTTATCTTTGTACTGGTACTCACGAATATTCACACAGGTTGTGGAAAATACTGTATATATTTTCCAGAAATTCAGTATTTATATGTAAATAGATGGCCATACTGTATTTAATAATATTTATGTCATAGAAAACGGAAAGCCTGCGTCTGCGCAGACGAGACTCGCCATCTTGGTTTTGAATTTTGTGCAAACGTTGGTGTAATGGGAAGAATTTTTCGTGCTCTAGAGGTTAAAATTGTGTTGACACCTCTCAAATAGGAGGCGAAATTGGTGGATGTGCATTCCTGCATAACTTGAGATATCAGACAACTGGACAAGACAGCTCCAGGAACCTCAGATAAGCTCTCTAGATTTGTGTGTAATTCTGGCCAGCATTATTTTCATAGATTTAGAGTGAGGTTTTCTGAGTATGATACACATTAATCTCCAGTCAAATTGGTGAGTGTTATGATTAAGATATTCTCTTTCTGTTATGTATATGTGTATCTATAATCATTTATTATTTTTAATATACAGTCCACAAATTTATATATTGACCAGCATTCCTGGTGATGTATCTTTTATTTATAATTAATAGGTCCAGAGCAACTTGTGGATATGACAGTGGTAGGTATCGAAGGGGGACATTTTTTGCGACCTAGGTGTCCCAAATTCCTACTTGTCTAACTGATAAATAATAATTATCTTTGTTCATTTACTGTTATGTAAATAATGATACATCCAAGTAAATGCAATTTTCCACACAGGTGTTTATTACCTAGCTGAGGATAGGCATCATTAACATCGAAGGTTGCTGATTATATTGGATGCGCCATAGACATGTAACCAGGGCCGGATTACCGCATAGGCAAACTAGGCATTTGCCTAGGGTCCCACGCATTTGGAGGCCCCGTGGTCCAAGGGGTTCAGGGGCTCATCCAAGACTGCACACATGGTGCAAGTGCAAAGGGGTCCCTACCTAAAAAGTTCAAGTGTTTGGAGAGTAAAATTGATTTTTAAAAATTAATCAAAACAAAAATAAATAATAAAATAAAATAAAATAAAATAAAAATAAATAAACCTAACCACAGATGGCAACACTCAACACACCTTTGTTTACATCAGAACAGCTGTGTTTTCCCGCTAATAGGTGAGTATGGGAGATTCCTCTCCAATTTTCTGTAGTAATTACACGTTATCTAGACTTGTACTGTGACAAACTAACTGAAGTGTTGTTGATAGACATTGATGTGTATGGATAAATGTTTGTTTTCACCTCTAAATGTTAAGGGAGGTACCTGATAGGGTTACTTGACCAGTAAAGACGCATGGACCAGTAAAGACGCACTTTTGGTAAAAATACTATAAAGAAAAACCTAAAAACGCAAACTGACTTCCGTTGGTAGGTTTTAAAAGCACTTTGTCCTGTCTTTAAGTCTTTATCATTTCAATAACAGATCTCAATTGATTGATGTTCTACATCACTTCCGTCGCAAATGCTTAGTTTTCAAGTTGCGATGGAAGTGATGTAGAACATCAATTAATTTACTACATATTTCCCCAGAAACACATAAGCCACATCAGAAAATCGTTGGTTGGGTGAAACTGAAAATTGTCCCTGCATTCTTTAATTCTCATGTCCTTATCTATGGTGGTAGGCCATATATCATGCAAAACATAATGATTAGTTTAGTTATGAAAATGGTAATATAAATGCCATTGTGCATTGTTCTTGGACTCAGTATGATTTCTGTTTAAGTAAATTGGAGATCAAGGAGGATGAATTAGTAAAATATTCGTAGCCCAAATCACTAACCTAATCTATGGTAAAAGTTCTGTATATGACTCCTTTCTGGTAACGTTTTGAATTTTTAGATGTGCAGCCAGAGGAAAGGGGGCTACAAGGGCCATGTCCCCCAATTGACAGAAAAAAAAATTAATAATAATTAACAAATTAATAATAATTGATAATGAAAAATTTGTATTTGCATGATTACAGACAGTGATACATCCTCATTATGGCATCTCGTGAACGTGATGTTGGACGTTCTTATGCGAGTGGGTCACAGAAAAGAAAGAAGAAAATTCAAGAAGAAGAACAGAAAAAGAAAGATGTAGGAAGCTACAGAAAGATCACAAACATGCTCACGAAAACAGTTTCTGATGTTACCAGTACAGTTGAATCTGCAGATACGTCAGATCATACAGGAAGCCCTCCCTCCATTATTTCTCAGCCAGCATCTACTTCTTTTGTGTCTCCTCTCAATGTCACAACGGACATTTCAACCACAAGATTTGTCTTAAAAGATCCTGCCTCATGGCCAAATGTAATCCCAGATTCTCTATGTAATGCTTTCATTGCAGAAAACTTCAGTCAAACTCTGAACATTGACTTTAGGAAATCAGCAAGGATTTATGATGATGGAAGTCGTCGTTGTTTAAAGTCATCTATGTTTTATAGGAAGCTTGCAAATTCAGAAACTGTGAAAAGATCATGGATGGTATACTCTGAAAGCTCAGGAAAAGTGTACTGTTCAGCATGCAAGCTATTTTCTACCATAGAAAATACCTTCACACAGGGGTTCAATGACTGGAAAAATTCCAAGCGTTTCGAGGAACATGAAAACAGCACCACTCACAGGAGCTGCATTTTAGCCAGTGTATTTCGTGCACAGAAAAAAGGCTTATTGGATTCTCATTTGGAAAATCAAACTGAAAAAGAGTGCACTTATTGGAGAAAAGTTCTAGAAAGAGTTGTTGCTGTTGTAAAATTTTTAGCTCTAAGAGGACTTGTTTTCCGTGGAGAAAATGAGGTTTTTGGTTCGGAAAACAATGGCAATTTCCTAGGGATCATAGAACTGTTAGCACAATTCGATCTATTCTTAGCAAATCATGTGTCACGCCTTTTGAATGCAGGAAGAGGCACTGTATCTTACATGTCATCTACTATATGCAATGAATTTATTGAACTGATGACTAAGAAGGTCCTCAATAACATCATAGCAGCTGTGAAAACTGCAAAATACTTTGCAATAAGTGTAGATTCAACACCAGATATTTCACATACAGATCAATTGACATTCATTGTTCGCTTTGTCGACTCCAGTGGTAAGCCTGTAGAGCGCTTTATAAAATTCATTCCTCTTTCAGGCCATGATGGAGAAACAATGATGAATGTAGTACTGGATACTCTGCTTGAACATGATCTCTCTATTATGGATTGCCGTGGCCAGAGCTACGACAATGCAAGTAACATGTCGGGTAAATATAATGGATTGCAAGCCCGTATCAAGCAAATCAACCCACTTGCTGAATATGTGCCCTGCTCAGCACATTCTCTTAATCTTGTTGGGTCACGTGCTGCGGAGTGTTGTGTCGCTGCAGTTTCATTTTTTGGACTTTTACAAGCACTCTTTAATTTTTTCTCTGCTTCAACGCATCGGTGGAGTATACTCAAGTCAACCATTCATGGAGATGTCATCAAATCATTATCAACAACAAGGTGGTCAGCGCAGCATGATGCAACACATGCTTTGAAAGACAGCTTTGCTGAAATACGTTCTGCTTTGATCCAAATAGCAGAGGATGAAGACCAGACAGCAACTACAAGAAGCGAAGCAGCCAGCTTAGCATCAAAATTGGAAGATTTTGAATTGGCCTTACTCTGTGTGCTTTGGGACTGTATACTGGAACGGTTAAATGCCACGAACAAGACACTTCAGAAAATTGGAATTGAAATGGCTACTTGTGCTAACCTCTATGCAGACTTAGTGGAATTTGTAAGCTCACTTCGCAATGATGAAGCTTTTGAAATGTTTGAAGAGAAAGCTAAACTGCTGGTGAAAGACTACAGTTACCGGGCTGATCATCAGCGGTCAAGGAAGAGGAAACGCAATTTTGAAGAGCCAGACAATGAAATTGTGTTGCTACCAAGGCAGAAATGTAAGACAGCTACATACTTCGTCATTCTGGATTCACTGATTACAGAATTGGTGAAAAGAAAAGAAATCTACCAGAATCTCAATGACAAGTTTGGATTTCTGTTCAAAATTACTACTATGCAAGATGCAGAATTGAGAGAAGCTGCATTAAAGTTGCAACAACACCTTTCAGCAGATGTTCAGGACACATTTGCTGAAGAAATAGTTCATTTTTCTGGGTATATGAATCAGATTAAAGCTCCACCTGAAAAATGTGCGCCCTCAGCTGCTTTGAAACATTTAAGAAATGCAGGCATCTCAGAAACCTTCCCTAATGTTGACATAGTGTATCGCCTTTACCTAACACTTCCAGCTACTAACTGTGAAGGAGAACGTTCATTTTCTGTTTTGAAAAGAGTGAAAAACCAGCTCCGTTCAACAATGAGCCAAGACAAATTATGTAACCTAGCCTTGTTGACCATTGAGTCTGATCTAACAAGAAATATTGATTTTCAGAATATAATTGATGATTTTGCCAATATGAAATCCAGAAAAAAGTTTATTTAAGAAGTGCCTGTGAATATAAACAATTCTTTACTTTCTTGAGTTTATATGATTTGATAGCCTTATGCATGATGCAATGATAATAATGGTCAGTGATTTATAAAGGGAATAATAGTCTGTAATGGTTATGCTGAATATAATAGGTACATGATGTCACTACTTTAATAGCCTGATCTAGTAATACTATGCTGTCTTGAGTTTATTCTCTTCAAAATGCATGATTTAACAAGATAGTTATAATGGCTGTTGGTAAATGGTTTTGGTTGTCTTGATGTACTTTCCCTATTAAATTTAATCTAAATAGCCAGAATGTATTTAATTAGACCTTAAACAGGCTCACACCGACCCCCCCCCCACCCCCAAGCTGGAAGGGGTCGCTTCGCTTACCCGTAACTCAAAGGGGCCCCGCCAATCTGAATAGCCTAGGGCCCGGAGACTTCTTAATCCGGCCCTGCATGTAACATGATGGTCAGTCTCACTCTACGGCGCATTAAGTTTACTTGGGGTTCTCAATTGTTGTCCTCACTGTTATATGGATGAACAGTCATAATCAACTTCATCCTTGTGGGTATACGCGTTTGTCAGTATACCAGCTGCATCATGCGTTTCAGTGTCAGTGTGCAAAGGAATCCTCACGTAGACTTTGATTACAATTTACCCATTGTTGTGCCTGACTTCTGGTATCATTGTGTTGGTGTTAGCAAAGTTTTAAGGTATGGAGGCTGGTTGGAATGAGTTTCACTGATGTGTCAATATTGAAAGTGTGAACAGGTATGCAAAAGAAGCAATCTAGAAGGGCAAAAGCTCAGTTATTGTGAGCTCCAGCTTCTTGATGCGAGGTAATATAATGTTCTTGTACACAAGGACAACACTAGGCTGCTGCACCGGTGGGTTGATGGAAGATTAGGCTAGGTAAGATTGGTCAGGAAACCGGGCAAGTGTTTCCTGATGCGGGTTTTAGTCATGATGACCTGCCACTGGAACTTTTGTTCTACTGACTGAGGCTTTCTACTGGCTTACCCGTCCACCCTTTAAAAGTTAAACTATAAATGAAAGGAAATGAAGGTAACCATCAGGGTACTTGGTCTACGAGAAAGAATGCTTCAACTAAAGTATCTATATAACTTAAAACGTCATAAATAGGCTCCAAGACAATGCATAAGTTGTGATCTGTTTAAGAAGTTTTGGGAAGGAGGAAAGGGGATAGTAATATATGAAAATATAATTACTCCCAGTGTAGTGTCTGACATATTCGAAGGTCAGTTACAGTTTTTACGATCTATATGGAGGATTATTATTATTATAATCAAAAAGAAGCGCTAAGCCACAAGGGCTATACAGCGCTCTATATGGAGGAATATTCGCCCGTACTGAGGAAAGTTTGGAGTTCCTGCACAAGGGTAAGAGTGGTTTCACTTGATCGCATTAACATGCCAGTGAAGGCATTTCTCTCAATGACATGCTTCACAGTTAACTCTTACAGTGGAAATAAATAGACGAAGTTATGATCAGTCCTGAGCCATTATCAAGACACAATCTCGAGAAAAGGAAAGCAACACACACACAGGAGCTGAGTCTCGACCCCTGCAACCACAATTAGGTGAGTACAATTAGGTGAGTATACACACACACACACACACACACACACACACACACACACACACACACACACACACACACACACACACACACACAGTGGGCACCTGTGACGAGTGGGGTCCCACAGGGGTCGGTCCTAGGACCAGTGCTATTTTTGGTATATGTGAACGACATGACGGAAGGGTTAGACTCAGAAGTGTCCCTGTTTGCAGATGATGTGAAGTTAATGAGGAGAATTAAATCTGATGAGGACCAGGCAGGACTTCAAAGAGACCTGGACAGACTGGACACCTGGTCCAGCAAATGGCTTCTCGAATTTAATCCTGCCAAATGCAAAGTCATGAAGATAGGGGAAGGGCACAGAAGACCACAGACAGAGTATAGGCTAGGTGGCCAAAGACTGCAAACCTCACTCAAGGAGAAAGATCTTGGGGTGAGTATAACACCGAGCATGTCTCCGGAAGCACACATCAATCAGATAACTGCTGCAGCATATGGGCGCCTGGCAAACCTGAGAACAGCATTCCGACACCTTAGTAAGGAATCATTCAAGACACTGTACACCGTGTATGTCAGGCCCATACTGGAGTATGCAGCACCTGTTTGGAACCCGCACTTGATAAAGCACGTCAAGAAACTAGAGAAAGTACAAAGGTTTGCAACAAGGTTAGTTCCAGAGCTAAGGGGAATGTCCTATGAAGAAAGATTAAGGGAAATCGGCCTGACGACACTGGAGGACAGGAGGGTCAGGGGAGACATGATAACGACATATAAAATACTGCGTGGAATAGACAAGGTGGACAAGGACAGGATGTTCCAGGGAGGGGACACAGAAACAAGAGGCCACAATTGGAAGTTGAAGACACAAATGAGTCAGAGAGATAGTAGGAAGTATTTCTTCAGTCATAGAGTTGTAAGGCAGTGGAATAGCCTAGAAAATGACGTAGTGGAGGCAGGAACCATACACAGTTTTAAGACGAGGTTTGATAAAGCTCATGGAGCGGGGAGAGAGAGGGTCTAGTAGCAACCGGTGAAGAGGCGGGGCCAGGAGCTAGGACTCGACCCCTGCAACCACAAATAGGTGAGTACAAATAGGTGAGTACACACACACACACAAACAGACAGCTAAAGACCACAGGTGTAAGCCAAAAAAAAAGTGTTCCTTATAAAACTTCAAATTGTTAAGATTCTTTACTATAATATTTGATAAGTCTCTTCTGGTCAGCTTCAAACTTCTTTCATTAGTGTCTTTTACATAAGAGTTACAATTCAATGTTTTAGTGAGTTTTCAAGCCACCAATTTGTTAATTATATTAATCCATTTTATTTATACGAGAAAACATTTCTTCCTAGTGATGAACCAGTAATCTAGCATACAAGAGGAACTACAGTAACAGATGTTACAGTCACGGAGCTAGCATACAAGAAGAGGTAATAGATGTTACAGTCACGGAGCTAGCATACAAGAAGAGGTAATATATGTTACAGTCATGGAGCTAGCATACAAGAGGTAATAGATGTTACAGTCATGGAGCTAGCATACAAGAAGAGGTAATATATGTTACAGTCATGGAGCTAGCATACAAGAAGAGGTAATGGATGTTACAGTCATGGAGCTAGCATACAAGAAGAGGTAATATATGTTACAGTCATGGAGCTAGCATACAAGAAGAGGTAATGGATGTTACAGTCATGGAGCTAGCATACAAGAAGAGGTAATATATGTTACAGTCATGGAGCTAGCATACAAGAAGAGGTAATGGATGTTACAGTCATGGAGCTAGCATACAAGAAGAGGTAATATATGTTACAGTCATGGAGCTAGCATACAAGAAGAGGTAATGGATGTTACAGTCACGGAGCTAGCATACAAGAAGAGGTAATATATGTTACAGTCATGGAGCTAGCATACAAGAAGAGGTAATAGATGTTACAGTCACGGAGCTAGCATACAAGAAGAGGTAATAGATGTTACAGTCACGGAGCTAGCATACAAGAAGAGGTAATATATGTTACAGTCATGGAGCTAGCATACAAGAGGTAATAGATGTTACAGTCATGGAGCTAGCATACAAGAAGAGGTAATATATGTTACAGTCATGGAGCTAGCATACAAGAAGAGGTAATGGATGTTACAGTCATGGAGCTAGCATACAAGAAGAGGTAATATATGTTACAGTCATGGAGCTAGCATACAAGAAGAGGTAATGGATGTTACAGTCATGGAGCTAGCATACAAGAAGAGGTAATATATGTTACAGTCATGGAGCTAGCATACAAGAAGAGGTAATGGATGTTACAGTCATGGAGCTAGCATACAAGAAGAGGTAATATATGTTACAGTCATGGAGCTAGCATACAAGAAGAGGTAATGGATGTTACAGTCACGGAGCTAGCATACAAGAAGAGGTAATATATGTTACAGTCATGGAGCTAGCATACAAGAAGAGGTAATGGATGTTACAGTCACGGAGCTAGCATACAAAAAGAGGTAATAGATATTACAGTCACGGAGCTAGCATACAAGAAGAGGTAATAGATGTTACAGTCACAGAGCTAGGAAATAAAAAGAGAGTGAAGGGCAGGGGTTCCCTAGCCACCTAATTATGAAGACCGGGGGTTCCCTGACTACCTGATAGTGAAGAGCGGGGGCTCCTGACCACCTAATAGTGAAGCCGGGGATCCCTGACCACCTGATAGTGAAGATTGGGGGTTCCCTGACCACCTGATAGTGAAGATTGGGGGTTCCCTGACCACCTGATAGTGAAGACCGGGGCTCCCTGACCACCTGATAGGGAAGACCAGGGGTTCCCTAACCACCTGATTGTGAAGACCGGGGGTTCCCTGACTACCTGATAGTGAAGACCGGGGGTTCCTGACAACCTAATAGTGAAGACCAGGGGATCCCTGACCACCTGATAGTGAAGATTGGGGGTTCCTTGACCACCTGATAGTGAAGATTGGGGGTTCCCTGACCACCTGATAATGAAGACCGGGGCTCCCTGACCACCTGATAGGAAAGACCAGGGGTTCCCTAACCACCTGATAGTGAAGACCGGAGGTTCCCTGACCACCTGATAGTGATGGGCAGGGGGTTCCCGACCACCTGATAGGGAAGCCCAAGGATTCCCTGACCACCTGATAGTGAAGACGGGGGTTTCCTGACCATCTGATAGTGAAGACAAGGGGTTCCCGATCACCTGATAGTGAAGGGCAGGGGGGTCCCTGACCACCTGACAGTGAACCTGGAGGTTACCTGGAGGTTATTCCGGGGATCAACGCCCCAGCGGCCCGGTCCATGACCAGGCCTCCCGATGGATCAGGGCCTGATCAACTAGGCTGTTACTGCTGGCCGCACGCAGTCCAACGTACGAGCCACAGCCCGGCTGATCCGGCACTGACTTTAGGTATCTGTCCAGCTCTCTCTTGAAGGCAGCCAGGGGTTTATGTGTGAAGGGCAGGGGAATCCCTGATCACCTGATAGTGAAGGGCAGGAGGATCCTTGACCACCTGACAGCGAAGGGCAAGGGGTTCCCTCACCACCTGACAGTGAAGGGCAGGGGCGTGCGTCCCTGCAGTGGCGTGCAGAAGGGGTTGGCCGAAGGGGCGGTTGCCCCAGGATTCCAAAGGGTATGGCATCAAATTAGAGGGAAATAAGATAGTGATTTTGAAATTTCAGCGGTGATAAATCAATTTTTGGAGGCTGCCCTTTATTCTTTTTACATGGTGTACTCTTTATGTCCAGAGAAAATGGTGCCTCCCAATTGAAGATGAACAAGAAGGAGAGAAATTAAAAAAGGAATGTTCAAACTTTGCAAATTATTATGATAATGATGTGGCAGCCATTTAGTTATATGACAAAGTTATTGATTTTTGATGTTCCTTCGAGCTGGAGGGAATAGAATTCCACCTGATGGTAAAGATGCCGTGGAGTCTTTACTGCAGTATTGGAGGGATGTCTCTCCCACGCTGTGTTTCATACACATTACTGCTTACAATCACATTTTCAGTCGCAAGTTGTGAAAGGTCATTTTCAAAACTGAAATTAATAAAAACAGATATCTGAGGTCTTGAATTTCACAGGAGCGACTGACCAACCTGGCTTTAATAAGCATTGAAAAGATTTTCTCACAGCTGATGTAAAAAAGTGAAGTAGTTCAAGTGTTTCCTGACAAAAGGAATCATCTGGGGAAAAGAACTTAATAAATTTGGTTGATTTGTATTTAAATCGAATAAAGTGTTTATTTCATGCTTCATCTGTGTTTACATATTCAAAATATCTCCCTTTCTCAAAATATTTCTCAGTACTAGGCCTTATACTTGAGTCTTTTGGCATACAATTAAGGAGTTGGCCCCGGGCATCACCAGACCTCTGCACGCCACTGGGTCCCTGACTACCTAACAGTGAAGGGCATGGGGTCCCCTGACCACCTGATAGTGAAGGGCAGAGGGGTCCCCTGACCACGTGATAGTGAAGGGCAGGGGGTCCCTGACAACCACGAAATAAAGAGTAATTGGCAACCCTGACTCTGGTATGTGGATTTCATCAGGGTTGATCAGCGTTGCAAACGTCAGCAGTGACACTACGTCTGTTCTCAAGTTCAAGTTATAGGAGGAGAGGAGGCTCTATAATGTGGTATAATATTACTTTATGGTGTATTAATTATGCCAGTTAATTGGATGAGTATTGGGCTTGAGAATGATGGGTAATGGTTGGCTTTGGTGTGAGGGAATCAGGTTGCTGGAGGATGGATGTGGTTACCACTACTCCCTAGTATTCAAAGACTGTCATGTTGTTGGTGGAGGGATGAGGTCTCCGTCACTCTCCTATCATTCAGTAACTGTCAGATTGCTGGTGGATGGATGGATGGGGTCCCAGTCACTCGTAATATTCAATAACTTGCTGGAGATCCCGAAGCCACCACCACCGGTACCTGCTGCTGCCACTGTTATTTCCAATGATGCTGACTCTAGGCTTCCCCTCTCCACGCTATTGTTGCTGCCAATGTTTGTCTGCTGACTCTGCCTATGATGATGCTGTTGATTCCCAGGGATGATTTTGCTGCTCTCAGGCTGCTGAGGAACTGAAAAATGACACTAGTATACGTATATCATTCTAAACTCTGAACACACTCATTCTTGCCTAGAGAATCAGGTATAATCAGCATCAGCATCATTATTATAGAGCTCCCAACATAAAATACATATCTACAAGAGTAAAAATAATGTTAATAATCCCGTTTTTGTTGGAAGTTGATCAGTTTTCGTTCACCACCATTATTCTTACTATGCAGGATGTGACGTAATGGTCTGAATACGTAATAGGAAACACCGGAGTGTAAAGCGAATGAGCATCGTCACGCAGGTGTTCCAACTGCTACTGAGAAAGTTTTAAAAGATTCCAAATTCATTTATGGGATCCGATACTGTGTTGTATGTAATGTTATTGTTGACCCAGTGCCTTGATTCATGTTGTTTATGAGACGTTTGTCTTGATGGTGTTGAGGTGAGGCCAGGCTGCCTCTCACTGCCAGTGAGGCCAGCCTGCCTCTCCCCGCCGGTGAGGCTAGGCTGCCTCTTACTGCCAGTGAGGCTAGGCTACCTCTCGCCAGTGAGGCTAGGCTGCCTCTCACTGCCAGTGAGGCTAGGCTACCTCTCACTGCCAGTGAGGCTAGGCTGCCTCTCACTGCCAGTGAGGCTAGGCTGCCTCTCACTGCCAGTGAGGCTAGGTTGCCTCTCACTGCCAGTGAGGCTAGGCTGCCTCTCACTGCCAGTGAGGCTAGGCTGCCTCTCACTGCAAGTGGGGCTAGGCTGCCTCTCACTGCCAGTGAGGCTAGGCTGCCTCATTCATCCTCTCGTCTCCTAAAATACACTTTTATTGTGCATAATAACCACTGTTCACTTACTCCATAGTAATAGTGTACAATATTCCTCTCAGTGTTAGTAGTGTACAATAAATATTTTCCTCCATGTAATGAGTTGAGAAATTTCCCCACATTTGTCGTACTCCCACACTGATCCCAGGATCTGTCTGTTACTTAGTGGTTGTTCCGGGGGTCAACGGCCCGATCCTCGACTAGGCTTCACGGTGGATCAGGGCCTGATCATCTAGACTGTTACTGTTGATCGCATCCCCTCAAGGAAGGTTCCTTGATGTTGGTGACTTGATTTAGGGAATTGGATCTGTGCTCCAGTTCCCCAAATTAAGCCTGAATGCCTTCCACATCCCCCCCCCCCAGGCGCTGTATAATCCTCCGGGTTTCTTGATTGTAATATTAATAATAATAATAATGTTGATCGCATGTAATCCAACGTACGAGCCACAGCCCGGCTGATCAGGTACTGACTTCAGTTATCTCTCAAGTTCCCTCTTGAAGACAGCCAGGGGTCTATTGGTAATCCCCCTTTATGTATGATGGGAGGCAGTTGAACAATCTTGGGCCCCTGACGCTGTTATCTCTTAGAGTTATCATGGCGCCCCTGCTTTTCACTGGTGGTATATTGCACCGTCTGCCGAATCTTTTGCGGTCGTAGGGAATGATTTGTGTGTGCAAATTTGGGACTAGTTCCTCTTAAGATTTTCCATGTGTAGATTACGATGTATCTCGCCTGCGTTCCATGGAATACACGTCAAGGAACATCAAACGTTTCCAGTTGAAGGTAACTGACTAAACTAATACGAACAGTGAAGGTTTTCCGTACAATGCTCTAGTTCTGGAATTTCGTCTGCTTTGTACAGCAGTGTTACAGTCTAGAGAGAACAAACTACTTAAGAGGATCATCAGTGGCTTGTACCTTGTCAAAGGTACTAATTATCCATCCTATCATTTTTTTTTTTTAGCAGATGCGATATTGACGATGTTGTGGCCGTTAAGTGAGATCCTCTGACATTATCACATTAGTTTCTCGCCCTGTTGTTTTTCAAAGGGGAAGGGAGGGATGCCTTGATACTGGTGAACGGCTCTTGATCCAAAATAATTGAAACTACTCATCTCTTTCATTCAAATCTGACTACCTTCCGGTTCTCAGGCGCTGTGTCCCCTAAGGGTCTACCGCTTCCCCATGAAATTGATACTGGTAATAATGTACCTATGTGAGCTATGAAGTCATATTCGTATCTTGCCATTGGTGAACCAGACGTTTCATCCAGGCCTGAAGTCTGTCTTTAGTACCATGGACATCCGCTGGAAGTTTTCCTGGAAAAGGATTTGCAAGAGGAGTAAAGTTTTCCTAGATGGGCAAGGGAAGGGGGAGTCATCGAGTAACTACGGTTTTTTCCAAAGGACGCCCAGGATTCCCTGCATCTATTTTGGCCAGCTATCTCCTGTGAGATACCTTGTTACCTGGATACCTGGAGGTTATTCCGGGGATCAACGCCCCCGCGGCCCGGTCATGACCAGGCCTCCCGATGGATCAGGGCCTGATCAACTAGGCTGTTACTGCTGGCAGCACGCAGTCCAACGTACGAGCCACAGCCCGGCTGATCCGGCACTGACTTTAAGTATCTGTCCAGCTCTCTCTTGAAGGCAGCCAGGGGTTTATTGGCAATTCCCCTAATGCTTGGTGGGAGGCTGTTGAACAGTTTTGGGCCCCGGACACTTATGGTGTTTTCCCTTAGTGTACCAATGGCGCCCCTACTTTTTATTGGGGGCATTTTGCATCGCCTGCCCAGTCTTTTACTTTCATAGGGAGTGATTTCTGTGTGCAAATTTGGGACCATTCCTTCCAAGATTTTCCAAGTGTAGATTATGATATATCCCTCCCTCCTGCGTTCCAACGAGTACAAGTCAAGTGCTTCCAAGCGTTCCCAGTAGTTAAGGTGCTTGACAGAACTTATACGTGCAGTAAAGGTTCTCTGTACACTCTCTAGATCTGCAATTTCACCTGCTTTGAATGGAGATGTTAATGTACAGCAGTATTCCAGCCTAGAGAGAACAAGTGATTTGAAAAGGATCATCATTGGCTTGGCATCTCTCGTTTTGAAAGTTCTCATTATCCATCCTATCATTTTCTTTGCACGTGCGATCGTGGCACTGTTGTGATCCTTGAAAGTGAGATCCTCAGACATTGCTACTCCCAGGTCCCTTACATTATTTTTTCCGCTCTATTGTATGGCCGGAGTCAGTAGTATACTCTGTTCTAGTTATTATCTCCTCCAGTTTTCCATAACGGAGTAGTTGGAATTTGTCCTCATTGAACATCATATTGTTTACCGTTGCCCACTGGAAAACTTTGTTTATATCTTCTTGGAGGTTAACCGCGTCCTCAGCAGATGACAGCCTCATGCAGATCCTAGTATCATCCACAAAGGATGATACGGTGCTGTGGTGTATATCTCTGTCTATGTCTGATATGAGGATGAGGAATAAGATGGGAGAGAGTATTGTGGAGGAGATTTTTTCACTGAAGAATTTTATTAAGTTACTTTAGCTTGATCTTTTTTTTTGATAATCCCTATTAATGCCCTGTTCTTATATGTCAAAGAAGAAAGAAAGAGAACGATTTATCGTAGGTGGGCTATAAGCTGGTAGATCAGTGTCAACGTTGTCTTCAAGACCAGGTCTGGGGTGTGTCTCAGGTCCGCACCATCTTCCCTCCTCTTGAAGCCTCCAGAAACTCATCCAAATTTTCAAACTTTTCAAACGTAGATACTGTTATAGGACGCATACCGTTTCTTCGGAGCCAGAGAGGCGTATCTAATTGGCGGAAAGAATACAACAGTGAGCCTCGTAGCCGACGTTGCTAAGGACGGGTTTCCCTTCGCTGTAAGGTGCAGATGTCTTCGTGTGGCGGATAATAATACCAGCGAGCCGAGGGATGGCAGCTGAGGGCAGGACGTACCCACAATCCCCCCTCCTCCATCCCCGCCCCTCCATCCATGGATAACACGCCCCCTCCATCTACCTGCGAGTTTGAAATAAAAAGTGGAAAGATATTGGAGTAGAGTAGCACTGCCGTAGGTCTACTTTCAAAGCATATATATATATATATATATATATATATATATATATATATATATATATATATATATATATATATATATATATATATATATATATATATATATATATATATATATATATATATGCAGTAAGCTCACAGTAAACAGTTGATATCAGAATATGCAAAAAACTACTGTGAAAGGATAGCGAAATTCCAAGTGTTTCGTGGCTTCTCGCATTATCAAGGAACTATACATTAGTTCCTTGATAATGTGAGAAGTCACGAAAGCACTTGGAATTTCGCTATTCTTTTGTACACACACACACACACACACACACACACACACACACACACACACACACACACACACACACACACACACACACACACACACACACACACATATATATATATATATATATATATATATATATATATATATATATATATATATATAAATGTTACCTTGTTCACACTCCAACAGCACGCCAAGCCCTAAAAAACATTTGTCTCCATTCGCTCATGTCTAAAACGCTCGGGCATGCTTGCTGGAAGTCCAAGCCCCTCGCACACAAAAACCTCCTTTGCCCCCTCCTTCCAACCTTTCCTAGGCCGACCCCTACCCTGCCTTCCCTCCACAGCAGATTATACACTCTCGAAGTTATTGTATTTTGTTCCATTCTCTATACATGTTCAAATCACCTCTACAACCCCTCCCCGGCCCTCTGGATAATAGTTTTGGTAATCCTGCACCTCCTCCTAATTTCCAAACTATGAATTTTCTGCATTATATTCACATCACACATTGCCCTCAGACATGACATCTCCACTGCCTCCAGCCTTTTCCTTGTTGCAACATTCACCACCTATGCTTCACACCCATGTAAGAGCATTGCTATAATTATACTCTCATACATTTCCCCTCTTTGCTTCCATGGACAAAGTTCTTTGTCTCCACAGACTCCTCAGTGCACCACTCACCTTTTCCCCCTAGTCAGTTCTATGATTCACCTCATCTTTCATAGACCCATCTGCTGACACGTCCACTCATAAATATCTGAATACATTCACCTCCTCCATACTCTCTCCCTCCAATCTGATATCCATTCTTTTATTACCTAGTTTTTTTTATCCTCATCACCTTACTCTTTCCTATATTTTTTTTAATTTTCTTCTTTTACATACTCTACCAAACTCATCCACCAAGCTTTGCATCTTCTCTTCAGAATCTCCCAAAAGCACAGTGTCATCAGCAAAGAACAACTGTGAGAACTCCCACTTTGTTAGATTCTTTATCTTTTAACCTCAAACCTCTTGCCAACATCCAAGCATTCGCTTCTCTTACAACCCCATCTATAATATATTAAATAACCATGGTGACATTACACATCCCTCTCTCCTACATGCTGCAATCTGAGCCTCACTGTCCTCGTGAAACCTCTTCATTGCTTTCAGTAACCTACCTCCTATTCCATACATTTGCAACATCTGCCACATTGCCCCGGCGTATCAGGCCCTGATCCACCGGGAGGCTTGGTCGTGGACCGGGCCGCGGGGGCGTTGATCCCCGGAATAACCTCCAGGTAGACTCCAGGTATCCACCTTGTCATACGCCTTTTCCAAATCCATAAATGCCACAAAAACCTCTTTACCCTTCTCTAAATACTGTTCATCTATATGTTTTACTCTAAACGCTTTAAATCTGTTAAGTATACCTGGTAAAGTATATGGTAGAGTTATTATTGAAAGAATAAAGAATAAGACGGAGAGTAGGATAGCAGATGAAGAAGGAGGCTTATATATATATATATATATATATATATATATATATATATATATATATATATATATATATATATATATATATATATATATATATATATATATATATATATATATATATATATATATATATACTAATGCCAGAAAAAAAATCCCCCCCCAGTACCAACAATACCACCAGTCCGATAACATTCTTCTTTGCAAATATACAGGGTCTAAAGCCAGCAACAAACAACAAAATACCTTTCATCCGTGGACTGCTTGCAGAGGCAAAGGCAATGTTCGCGGCTTTCACTGAGACCCACATAAAGGATCACTTGGACAACAAAATATGGATCCCAGGTTACAACCTATACAGATGTGACAGAGTGAACAGGCAAAAGGGGGGGGGCCTGTACATTGCAGTCACTTGTTTGCACAGAACTGCTTAATGCCTCAAATGATGTAGTGGAAGTTTAGCAGTAAAGGTCGAGAACCAAAACCTAGTCATTGTGGTAGTCTACAAGCCTCCGGATGCAACATCCCAGCAATTCCAGGAACAGCTGTTAAAAATTGACCACTGTCTGGAAAATCTTCCAGCTCCTGCACCCAACATCTTGCTCCTGGGGGATTTCAACTTAAGTCACCTAAAATGGAGGAATATAGCAAATAATATTGTTGCAGTAATAACACCAGGAGGCAGCTCTGATGAAAACTCACACTCAAACGAGCTTTTAAATCTCTGCACAAAATTCAATTTAAACCAGCAAATAATAGAGCCTACTAGACTGGAGAATACACTAGACCTCATCTTCACTAACAATGTTGTGTACGAATGGTATATAATACCGAAAAGATGAGAGTAAGACACTTGTGCAACATCTGGGTATCTTTATTGTAGACGTTTCGCCATCCAGTGGCTTTATCAATACAAATTCTAGGATATAACTTGAAGACAGTAGAACTATGTACAGATGAGGTAATCAGTCCCTCAACCTAGGAGTAGGTGCGAACAGCACCATAGTCGTGGAGATTCTGAAGCAGAAGAAAGAATCCTGGCACTTATATAGTAACGTCAGGTGAAGCAGACGAGGGCAAATTCACTGGTAGGCGGGATTCCCCAGTGGAAGTAGGTCCTTCCCAAAGAGATGGGTTAGTTGTAGTGGTAGTTGTCGTAGACGTGAAGGTTATGTACATGTCCTCAGAATTAAGATTCCATGATGTTGCAGTGTCTGACAAGTTGTGTACGAATGGTATATAATACCGAAAAGATGAGAGTAAGACACTTGTGCAACATCTGGGTATCTTTATTGTAGACGTTTCGCCATCCAGTGGCTTTATCAATACAAATTCTAGGACATAACTTGAAGACAGTAGAACTATGTACAGAAGATGAGGTAATCAGTCCCTCAACCTAGGAGTAGGTGCGAACAGCACCATAGTCGTGGAGATTCTGAAGCAGAAGAAAGAATCCTGGCGCTTATATAGTAACGTCAGGTGAAGCAGACGAGGGCAAATTCACGTCTACGACAACTA
Source organism: Cherax quadricarinatus (assembly GCF_038502225.1). NCBI lineage: Eukaryota > Metazoa > Arthropoda > Malacostraca > Decapoda > Parastacidae > Cherax > Cherax quadricarinatus. Next base: position 27,161,152 of record NC_091299.1, read on the forward strand.
CCACTTCAACTAACCCATCTCTTTGGGAAGGACCTACTTCCACTGGGGAATCCCGCCTACCAGTGAATTTGCCCTCGTCTGCTTCACCTGACGTTACTATATAAGCGCCAGGATTCTTTCTTCTGCTTCAGAATCTCCACGACTATGGTGCTGTTCGCACCTACTCCTAGGTTGAGGGACTGATTACCTCATCTGTACATAGTTCTACTGTCTTCAAGTTATGTCCTAGAATTTGTATTGATAAAGCCACTGGATGGCGAAACGTCTACAATAAAGATACCCAGATGTTGCACAAGTGTCTTACTCTCATCTTCACTAACAATGATGATCTGATTAAGAAATGTCACCATATCAAAAACAATATACTCAGATCACAACATAATTGAGGTTCAGACATGTATGCGTGGAGCCCCAGACCGACATAATGAGACTAGTCACGAGGGAGCATTCACCAAATTCAACTTCAATAACAAAAACATAAAGTGGGACCAAGTAAACCAAGTCCTAACCGATATAAGCTGGGAAGATATACTAAGCAACCCAGACCCCAACTTATGCCTAGAACAGATTAACTCGGTGGTACTCGATGTATGCACAAGGCTTATTCCTCTAAGAAAAAGGAGGAGTAGATGTAAAATAGAAAGAGATAGGCGCTCCCTTTACAGGCGACGGAAAAGAATAACAGAGCGGCTAAAAGAGGTCAATATATCTGAAATGCTGTAGGGAGACACTGGTCAGAGAAATAGCAAGCATCGAACTTAAGCTAAAAGAATCCTTTAGGAGTCAAGAATCGCGGGAAGAACTAAAAGCCATAAATGAAATCGAAAGAAACCCAAAGTATTTCTTCTCCTATGCCAAATCAAAATCGAGAACAACGTCCAGTATTGGGCCCCTACTTAAACAAGATGGGTCCTACACAGATGACAGCAAGGAAATGAGTGAGCTACTCAAGTCCCAATATGACTCAGTTTTTAGCAAGCCACTAACCAGACTGAGAGTCGAAGATCAAAATTAATTTTTTATGAGAGAGCCACAAAATTTGATTAACACAAGCCTATCCGATGTTATCCTGACGCCAAATGACTTCGAACAGGCGATAAATGACATGCTCATGCACTCTGCCCCAGGGCCAGACTCATGGAACTCTGTGTTCATCAAGAACTGCAAGAAGCCCCTATCATGAACCTTTTCCATCCTATGGAGAGGGAGCATGGACACGGGGGTCGTCCCACAGTTACTAAAAACAACAGACATAGCCCCACTCCACAAAGGGGGCAGTAAAGCAACAGCAAAGAACTACAGACCAATAGCACTAACATCCCATATCATAAAAATCTTTGAAAGGGTCCTAAGAAG
>NC_091299.1:27162607-27252621 GCF_038502225.1 Cherax quadricarinatus
CTTCTTAGGACCCTTTCAAAGCTTTTTATGATATGGGATGTTAGTGCTATTGGTCTGTAGTTCTTTGCTGTTGCTTTACTGCCCCCTTTGTGGAGTGGGGCTATGTCTGTTGTTTTTAGTAACTGTGGGACGACCCCCGTGTCCATGCTCCCTCTCCATAGGATGGAAAAGGCTCGTGATAGGGGCTTCTTGCAGTTCTTGATGAACACAGAGTTCCATGAGTCTGGCCCTGGGGCAGAGTGCATGAGCATGTCATTTATCGCCTGTTCGAAGTCATTTGGCGTCAGGATAACATCGGATAGGCTTGTGTTAATCAAATTTTGTGGCTCTCTCATAAAAAATTAATTTTGATCTTCGACTCTCAGTCTGGTTAGTGGCTTGCTAAAAACTGAGTCATATTGGGACTTGAGTAGCTCACTCATTTCCTTGCTGTCATCTGTGTAGGACCCATCTTGTTTAAGTAGGGGCCCAATACTGGACGTTGTTCTCGATTTTGATTTGGCATAGGAGAAGAAATACTTTGGGTTTCTTTCGATTTCATTTATGGCTTTTAGTTCTTCCCGCGATTCTTGACTCCTAAAGGATTCTTTTAGCTTAAGTTCGATGCTTGCTATTTCTCTGACCAGTGTCTCCCTACAGCATTTCAGATATATTGACCTCTTTTAGCCGCTCTGTTATTCTTTTCCGTCGCCTGTAAAGGGAGCGCCTATCTCTTTCTATTTTACATCTACTCCTCCTTTTTCATAGAGGAATAAGCCTTGTGCATACATCGAGTACCACCGAGTTAATCTGTTCTAGGCATAAGTTGGGGTCTGGGTTGCTTAGTATATCTTCCCAGCTTATATCGGTTAGGACTTGGTTTACTTGGTCCCACTTTATGTTTTTGTTATTGAAGTTGAATTTGGTGAATGCTCCCTCGTGACTAGTCTCATTATGTCGGTCTGGGGCTCCACGCATACATGTCTGAACCTCAATTATGTTGTGATCTGAGTATATTGTTTTTGATATGGTGACATTTCTTAATCAGATCATCATTGTTAGTGAAGATGAGAGTAAGACACATGTGCAACATCTGGGTATCTTTATTGTAGACGTTTCGCCATCCAGTGGCTTTATCAATACAAATTCTAGGACAAAACTTGAAGACAGTAGAACTATGTACAGAAGATGAGGTAATCAGTCCCTCAACCTAGGAGTAGGTGCGAACAGCACCATAGTCGTGGAGATTCTGAAGCAGAAGAAAGATCCTGGCGCTTATATAGTAATGTCAGGTGTAGCAGACGAGGGAAGTCCTTCCCAAAGAGATGGGTTAGTTGAAGTGGTAACGTGAATTTCCTCGTCTGCTTCACCTGACGTTACTATATAAGCGCCAGGATTCTTTCTTCTGCTTCAGAATCTCCACGACTATGGTGCTGTTCGCACCTACTCCTAGGTTGAGGGACTGATTACCTCATCTTCTGTACATAGTTCTACTGTCTTCAAGTTATGTCCTAGAATTTGTATTGATAAAGCCACTGGATGGCGAAACGTCTACAATAAAGATACCCAGATGTTGCACAAGTGTCTTACTCTCATCTTGTCGGTATTATATACCATTCGTACACAACTTGTCAGACACTGCAACATCATGGAATCTTAATTCTGAGGACATGTACATAACCTTCACGTCTACGACAACTACCACTACAACTAACCCATCTCTTTGGGAAGGACCTACTTCCACTGGGGAATCCCGCCTACCAGTGAATTTGCCCTCGTCTGCTTCACCTGACGTTACTATATAAGTGCCAGGATTCTTTCTTCTGCTTCAGAATCTCCACGACTATGGTGCTGTTCGCACCTACTCCTAGGTTGAGGGACTGATTACCTCATCTGTACATAGTTCTACTGTCTTCAAGTTATATCCTAGAATTTGTATTGATAAAGCCACTGGATGGCGAAACGTCTACAATAAAGATACCCAGATGTTGCACAAGTGTCTTACTCTCATCTTTTCGGTATTATATACCATTCGTACACAACATTGTTAGTGAAGATGAGGTCTAGTGTATTCTCCAGTCTAGTAGGCTCTATTATTTGCTGGTTTAAATTGAATTTTGTGCAGAGATTTAAAAGCTCGTTTGAGTGTGAGTTTTCATCAGAGCTGCCTCCTGGTGTTATTACTGCAACAATATTATTTGCTATATTCCTCCATTTTAGGTGACTTAAGTTGAAATCCCCCAGGAGCAAGATGTTGGGTGCAGGAGCTGGAAAGATTTTCCAGACAGTGGTCAATTTTTAACAGCTGTTCCTGGAATTGCTGGGATGTTGCATCCGGAGGCTTGTAGACTACCACAATGACTAGGTTTTGGTTCTCGACCTTTACTGCTAAACTTCCACTACATCATTTGAGGCATTAAGCAGTTCTGTGCAAACAAGTGACTGCAATGTACAGGCCCCCCCCCTTTTGCCTGTTCACTCTGTCACATCTGTATAGGTTGTAACCTGGGATCCATATTTTGTTGTCCAAGTGATCCTTTATGTGGGTCTCAGTGAAAGCCGCGAACATTGCCTTTGCCTCTGCAAGCAGTCCACGGATGAAAGGTATTTTGTTGTTTGTTGCTGGCTTTAGACCCTGTATATTTGCAAAGAAGAATGTTATCGGACTGGTGGTATTGTTGGTACTGGGGGGGATTTTTTTTCTGGCATTAGTATATATATATATATATATATATATATATATATATATATATATATATATATATATATATATATATATATATATATATATATATATATATATATATATATATATATATATATATATATATATATAAGCCTCCTTCTTCATCTGCTATCCTACTCTCCGTCTTATTCTTTATTCTTTCAATAATAACTCTACCATATACTTTACCAGGTATACTTAACAGATTTAAAGCGTTTAGAGTAAAACATATAGATGAACAGTATTTAGAGAAGGGTAAAGAGGTTTTTGTGGCATTTATGGATTTGGAAAAGGCGTATGACAAGGTGGATACCTGGAGTCTACCTGGAGGTTATTCCGGGGATCAACGCCCCCGCGGCCCGGTCCACGACCAAGCCTCCCGGTGGATCAGGACCTGATACACCGGGGCAATGTGGCAGATGTTGCAAATGTATGGAATAGGAGGTAGGTTACTGAAAGCAATGAAGAGGTTTCACGAGGACAGTGACGCTCAGATTGCAGCATGTAGGAGAGAGGGATGTGTAATGTCACCATGGTTATTTAATATATTATAGATGGGGTTGTAAGAGAAGCGAATGCTTGGATGTTGGCAAGAGGTTTGAGGTTAAAAGATAAAGAATCTAACAAAGTGGGAGTTCTCACAGTTGTTCTTTGCTGATGACACTGTGCTTTTGGGAGATTCTGAAGAGAAGATGCAAAGCTTGGTGGATGAGTTTGGTAGAGTATGTAAAAGAAGAAAATTAAAAAAAATATAGGAAAGAGTAAGGTGATGAGGATAAAAAAAACTAGGTAATAAAAGAATGGATATCAGATTGGAGGGAGAGAGTATGGAGGAGGTGAATGTATTCAGATATTTATGAGTGGACGTGTCAGCAGATGGGTCTATGAAAGATGAGGTGAATCATAGAACTGACTAGGGGGAAAAGGTGAGTGGTGCACTGAGGAGTCTGTGGAGACAAAGAACTTTGTCCATGGAAGCAAAGAGGGGAAATGTATGAGAGTATAATTATAGCAATGCTCTTACATGGGTGTGAAGCATAGGTGGTGAATGTTGCAACAAGGAAAAGGCTGGAGGCAGTGGAGATGTCATGTCTGAGGGCAATGTGTGATGTGAATATAATGCAGAAAATTCATAGTTTGGAAATTAGGAGGAGGTGCAGGATTACCAAAACTATTATCCAGAGGGCCGGGGAGGGGTTGTAGAGGTGATTTGAACATGTATAGAGAATGGAACAAAATACAATAACTTCGAGAGTGTATAATCTGCTGTGGAGGGAAGGCAGGGTAGGGGTCGGCCTAGGAAAGGTTGGAAGGAGGGGGCAAAGGAGGTTTTTGTGTGCGAGGGGCTTGGACTTCCAGCAAGCATGCGTGAGCGTTTTAGACATGAGCGAATGGAGACAAATGTTTTTTAGGGCTTGACGTGCTGTTGGAGTGTGAACAAGGTAACATTTATTTATATATATATATATATATATATATATATATATATATATATATATATATATGTGTGTGTGTGTGTGTGTGTGTGTGTGTGTGTGTGTGTGTGTGTGTGTGTGTGTGTGTGTGTGTGTGTGTGTGTGTGTGTGTGTACAAAAGAATAGAGAAATACCAAGTGATTTCGTGACTTCTCACAATATAAAGCAAATAATGTATAGTTCATTGATAATGCGAGAAGCCACGAAACACTTGGAATTTCGCTATCCTTTCACAGTAGTTTTTTGCATATTCTGATATCAACTGTTTACTGTGAGCTTACTGCATATATATATATATATATATATATATATATATATATATATATATATATATATATATATATATATATATATATATATATATATATATATATATATATATATATATATATATGCTTTGAAAGTAGACCTACGGCAGTGCTACTCTACTCCAATATCTTTCCACTTTTTATTTCAAACTCGCAGGTAGATGGAGGGGGCGTGTTATCCATGGATGGAGGGGCGGGGATGGAGGAGGGGGGATTGTGGGTACGTCCTGCCCTCAGCTGCCATCCCTCGGCTCGCTGGTATTATTATCCGCCACACGAAGACATCTGCACCTTACAGCGAAGGGAAACCCGTCCTTAGCAACGTCGGCTACGAGGCTCACTGTTGTATTCTTTCCGCCAATTAGATACGCCTCTCTGGCTCCGAAGAAACGGTATGCGTCCTATAACAGTATCTACGTTTGAAAAGTTTGAAAATTTGGATGAGTTTCTGGAGGCTTCAAGAGAAGGGAAGATGGTGCGGACCTGAGACACACCCCAGACCTGGTCTTGAAGACAACGTTGACACTGATCTACCAGCTTATAGCCCACCTACGATAAATCGTTCTCTTTCTTTCTTCTTTGACATATAAGAACAGGGCATTAATAGGGATTTTCAAAAAAAAGATCAAGCTAAAGTAACTTAATAAAATTCATCAGTGAAAAAATCTCCTCCACAATACTCTCTCCCATCTTATTCCTCATCCTCATATCAGACATAGACAGAGATATACACCACAGCACCGTATCATCCTTTGCGGATGATACTAGGATCTGCATGAGGCTGTCATCTGCTGAGGAAGCGGTTAACCTCCAAGAAGATATAAACAAAGTTTTCCAGTGGGCAACGGTAAACAATATGATGTTCAATGAGGACAAATTCCAACTACTCCGTTATGGAAAACTGGAGGAGATAATAACTAGAGCAGAGTATACTACTGACTCCGGCCATACAATAGAGCGGAAAAATAATGTAAGGGACCTGGGAGTAGCAATGTCTGAGGATCTCACTTTCAAGGATCACAACAGTGCCACGATCGCACGTGCAAAGAAAATGATAGGATGGATAATGAGGGAGGGAGAGATATATCATAATCTACACTTGGAAAATCTTGGAAGGAATGGTCCCAAATCTGCACACAGAAATCACTCCCTATGAAAGTAAAAGACTGGGCAGGCGATGCAAAATGCCCCCAATAAAAAGTAGGGGCGCCATTGGTACACTAAGGGAAAACACCATAAGTGTCCGGGGCCCAAGACTGTTCAACAGCCTCCCATCAAGCATTAGGGGAATTGCCAATAAACCCCTGGCTGCCTTCAAGAGAGAGCTGGACAGATACCTAAAGTCAGTGCCGGATCAGCCGGGCTGTGGCTCGTACGTTGGACTGCGTGCGGCCACCAGTAACAGCCTAGTTGATGAGGCCCTGATCCATCGGGAGGCCTGGCCATGGACCGGGCCGCGGGGGCGTTGATCCCCGGAATAACCTCCAGGTATCCAGGTATAGGCACTTTGGAGCATTGTACGGAAAACCTTCACTGTTCGTATTAGTTTAGTCAGTTACCTTCAACTGGAAACGTTTGATGTTCCTTGACGTGTATTCCATGGAACGCAGGCGAGATACATTGTAATCTACACATGGAAAATCTTAAGAGGAACTAGTCCCAAATTTGCACACACAAATCATTCCCTACGACCGCAAAAGATTCGGCAGACGGTGCAATATACCACCAGTGAAAAGTAGGGGAGCCATGATAACTCTAAGAGATAACAGCGTCAGGGGCCCAAGATTGTTCAACTGCCTCCCATCATACATAAAGGGGGATTACCAATAGACCCCTGGCTGTCTTCAAGAGGGAACTTGAGAGATAACTGAAGTCAGTACCTGATCAGCCGGGCTGTGGCTCGTACGTTGGATTACATGCGATCAACATTATTATTATTATTAATATTACAATCAAGGGGGAAGCGCTAAACCCGGAGGATTATACAGCGCCTGGGGGGGGGGGATGTGGAAGGCATTCAGGCTTAATTTGGGGAACTGGAGCACAGATCCAATTCCCTAAATCAAGAGCCCCTCACCAACATCAAGGAACCTTCCTTGAGGGGATGCGATCAACAGTAACAGTCTAGATGATCAGGCCCTGATCCACCGTGAAGCCTAGTCGAGGATCGGGCCGTTGACCCCCGGAACAACCACCAAGTAACAGACAGATCCTGGGATCAGTGTGGGAGTACGACAAATGTGGGGAAATTTCTCCTTATTACATGGAGGAAAATATTTATTGTACACTACTAACACTGAGAGGAATATTGTACACTATTACTATGGAGTAAGTGAACAGTGGTTATTATGCACAATAAAAGTGTATTTTAGGAGACGAGAGGATGAATGAGGCAGCCTAGCCTCACTGGCAGTGAGAGGTAGCCTAGCCTCACTGGCAGTGAGAGGTAGCCTAGCCTCACTGGAAATGAGGCAGCCTAGCCTCACTGGCAGTGAGAGGCAGCCTAGCTTCACTGGCAGTGAGAGGCAGCCTAGCCTCACTGGCAGTGAAAGGCAGCCTAGCCTCACTGGCAGTGAGAAGCAGCCTAGCCTCACTGACAGTGAGAGGCAGCCTAGCCTCACTGGCAGTGAGAGGCAGCCTAGCCTCACTGGCAGTAAGAGGCAGCCTAGCCTCACTGGCAGTGAGAGGCAGCCTAGCCTCACTGGCAGTGAGAGGCAGCCTAGCCTCACTGGCAGTGAGAGGCAGCCTAGCCTCACTGGCAGTGAGAGGTAGCCTAGCCTCACTGGCAGTGAGAGGCAGCCTAGCCTCACTGGCAGTGAGAGGCAGCCTAGCCTCACTGGCAGTGAGAGGCAGCCTAGCCTCACCGGCGGGGAGAGGCAGGAGGCAGCCTGGCCTCACCTCAACACCATCAAGACAAACGTCTCATAAACAACATGAATCAAGGCACTGGGTCAACAATAACATTACATACAACACAGTATCGGATCCCATAAATGAATTCGGAATCTTTTAAAACTTTCTCAGTAGCAGTTGGAACACCTGCGTGACGATGCTCATTCGCTTTACACTCCGGTGTTTCCTATTACGTATTCAGACCATTACGTCACATCCTGCATAGTAAGAATAATGGTGGTGAACGAAAACTGATCAACTTCCAACAAAAACGGGATTATTAACATTATTTTTACTCTTGTAGATATGTATTTTATGTTGGGAGCTCTATAATAATGATGCTGATGCTGATTATACCTGATTCTCTAGGCAAGAATGAGTGTGTTCAGAGTTTAGAATGATATACGTATACTAGTGTCATTTTTCAGTTCCTCAGCAGTCTGAGAGCAGCAAAATCATCCCTGGGAATCAACAGCATCATCATAGGCAGAGTCAGCAGACAAACATTGGCAGCAACAATAGCGTGGAGAGGGGAAGCCTAGAGTCAGCATCATTGGAAATAACAGTGGCAGCAGCAGGTACCGGTGGTGGTGGCTTCGGGATCTCCAGCAAGTTATTGAATATTACGAGTGACTGGGACCCCATCCATCCATCCACCAGCAATCTGACAGTTACTGAATGATAGGAGAGTGACGGAGACCTCATCCCTCCACCAACAACATGACAGTCTTTGAATACTAGGGAGTAGTGGTAACCACATCCATCCTCCAGCAACCTGATTCCCTCACACCAAAGCCAACCATTACCCATCATTCTCAAGCCCAATACTCATCCAATTAATTAATACACCATAAAGTAATATTATACCACATTATAGAGCCTCCTCTCCTCCTATAACTTGAACTTGAGAACAGACGTAGTGTCACTGCTGACGTTTGCAACGCTGATCAACCCTGATGAAATCCACATACCAGAGTCAGGGTTGCCAATTACTCTTAATTTCGTGGTTGTCAGGGACCCCCTGCCCTTCACTATCACGTGGTCAGGGGACCCCTCTGCCCTTCACTATCAGGTGGTCAGGGGACCCCATGCCCTTCACTGTTAGGTAGTCAGGGACCCAGTGGCGTGCAGAGGTCTGGTGATGCCCGGGGCCAACTCCTTAATTGTATGCCAAAAGACTCAAGTATAAGGCCTAGTACTGAGAAATATTTTGAGAAAGGGAGATATTTTGAATATGTAAACACAGATGAAGCATGAAATAAACACTTTATTCGATTTAAATACAAATCAACCAAATTTATTAAGTTCTTTTCCCCAGATGATTCCTTTTGTCAGGAAACACTTGAACTACTTCACTTTTTTACATCAGCTGTGAGAAAATCTTTTCAATGCTTATTAAAGCCAGGTTGGTCAGTCGCTCCTGTGAAATTCAAGACCTCAGATATCTGTTTTTATTAATTTCAGTTTTGAAAATGACCTTTCACAACTTGCGACTGAAAATGTGATTGTAAGCAGTAATGTGTATGAAACACAGCGTGGGAGAGACATCCCTCCAATACTGCAGTAAAGACTCCACGGCATCTTTACCATCAGGTGGAATTCTATTCCCTCCAGCTCGAAGGAACATCAAAAATCAATAACTTTGTCATATAACTAAATGGCTGCCACATCATTATCATAATAATTTGCAAAGTTTGAACATTCCTTTTTTTAATTTCTCTCCTTGTTCATCTTCAATTGGGAGGCACCATTTTCTCTGGACATAAAGAGTACACCATGTAAAAAGAATAAAGGGCAGCCTCCAGAAATTGATTTATCATCGCTGAAATTTCAAAATCACTATCTTATTTCCGTCTAATTTGATGCCATACCCTTTGGAATCCTGGGGCAACCGCCCCTTCGGCCAACCCCTTCTGCACGCCACTGCAGGGACGCACGCCCCTGCCCTTCACTGTCAGGTGGTGAGGGAACCCCTTGCCCTTCGCTGTCAGGTGGTCAAGGATCCTCCTGCCCTTCACTATCAGGTGATCAGGGATTCCCCTGCCCTTCACACATAAACCCCTGGCTGCCTTCAAGAGAGAGCTGGACAGATACCTAAAGTCAGTGCCGGATCAGCCGGGCTGTGGCTCGTACGTTGGACTGCGTGCGGCCAGCAGTAACAGCCTAGTTGATCAGGCCCTGATCCATCGGGAGGCCTGGTCATGGACCGGGCCGCGGGGGCGTTGATCCCCGGAATAACCTCCAGGTAACCTCCAGGTTCACTGTCAGGTGGTCAGGGACCCCCCTGCCCTTCACTATCAGGTGATCGGGAACCCCTTGTCTTCACTATCAGATGGTCAGGAAACCCCCGTCTTCACTATCAGGTGGTCAGGGAATCCTTGGGCTTCCCTATCAGGTGGTCGGGAACCCCCTCCCCATCACTATCAGGTGGTCTGGGAACCCCCGGTCTTCACTATCAGGTGGTTAGGGAACCCCTGGTCTTTCCTATCAGGTGGTCAGGGAGCCCCGGTCTTCATTATCAGGTGGTCAGGGAACCCCCAATCTTCACTATCAGGTGGTCAAGGAACCCCCAATCTTCACTATCAGGTGGTCAGGGATCCCCTGGTCTTCACTATTAGGTTGTCAGGAACCCCCGGTCTTCACTATCAGGTAGTCAGGGAACCCCCGGTCTTCACAATCAGGTGGTTAGGGAACCCCTGGTCTTCCCTATCAGGTGGTCAGGGAGCCCTGGTCTTCACTATCAGGTGGTCAGGGAACCCCCAATCTTCACTATCAGGTGGTCAGGGAACCCCCAATCTTCACTATCAGGTGGTCAGGGATCCCCGGCTTCACTATTAGGTGGTCAGGAGCCCCCGCTCTTCACTATCAGGTAGTCAGGGAACCCCCGGTCTTCATAATTAGGTGGCTAGGGAACCCCTGCCCTTCACTGTCTTTTTATTTCCTAGCTCTGTGACTGTAACATCTATTACCTCTTCTTGTATGCTAGCTCCGTGACTGTAATATCTATTACCTCTTTTTGTATGCTAGCTCCGTGACTGTAACATCCATTACCTCTTCTTGTATGCTAGCTCCATGACTGTAACATCCATTACCTCTTCTTGTATAAGAACATAAGAACATAAGAACGAAGGAACACTGCAGAAGGCCTACTGGCCCATGCGAGGCAGGTCCAAGTCCCTACCGGCTTAAGCCAATGCACCCAACCTAGTCAGGTCAGGTCACATTGACTTAAGGGAGGAACACGGCAACCGACCTGTTAGCACAAGCTATCAGGTCTAACTCACACCCACCCACATCTACTCATGTATTTATCCAACCTATTTTTAAAGCTACACAACGTTCTGGCCTCTATAACGGTACTTGGGAGTTTGTTCCACTCATCCACAACTCTATTACCAAACCAGTACTTTCCTATATCCCTCCTGAATCTGAATTTTTCCAACTTAAAACCATTGCTGCGAGTCCTGTCTAGGCTAGATATTTTCAGCACACTATTTACATCCCCTTTATTTATTCCTGTCTTCCACTTATAAACCTCAATCATATCCCCCCTAATTCTACGTCTTTCTAGAGAGTGCAGTTTCAGGGCCCTTAGTCTATCCTCATAGGGAAGGTTTCTGATACATGGGATCATCTTTGTCATCCTCCTTTGTACATTTTCCAGAGAATTTATATCCATTCTGTAATACGGTGACCAAAACTGTGCAGCATAATCTAAATGAGGCCTAACCAAGGATGTATAGAGTTGAAGAACAACCTGAGGACTCCTATTATTTATGCTTCTTGATATGAAGCCAAGGATTCTATTAGCTTTATTGCGAACACTTATGCACTGTTGTCTTGGTTTCAGATTACTGCTAACCAGAACTCCTAAATCTTTTTCGCAATCCGTAATATTAAGATCTACATTATTTAGTTTATATGTGGCATGGTTATTGTCCTGTCCAACATTTAGAACTTTGCATTTGTCTATATTAAACTGCATCTGCCACTTCTCCGACCACTGCATCAGTCTATTCAAATCTTCCTGGAGTGCTCGAATGTCCTCGTCAGAATGAATTCGACGGCCTATTTTGGTGTCATCGGCAAACTTGCCGATGTCGCTCTTTATGCCCTCATCTATGTCGTTTATGTAGATTGTGAACAGCAGGGGGCCCAACACTGACCCCTGTGGAACACCGCTCGTGACGCTTCCCCACTCTGATTTCTCCCCATTTATGCAAACTCTCTGCTGCCTATTTGTCAACCATGCCTCTATCCAGGAAAAAATTTCTCCTCCTATTCCATGTGCTTTAATTTTCCTCAATAGTCTCTGATGTGGGACCCTGTCAAAAGCCTTACTGAAGTCCATATACACAATATCATATTCATTACCATGATCTACCTCCTCAAATACCTTAGTGAAAAAAGTTAATAAATTCGTAAGGCAGGAACGCCCCTTTGTAAAACCATGCTGAGATTCGTTGATTAATTTATGCTTTTCAAGGTGGCTACGAACTGCCTCGGCAATTATTGATTCCATAAATTTTCCCACTATGGAGGTTAGGCTTATTGGTCTATAGTTCGAAGCTAAGGACCTGTCACCTGTTTTGAAAATAGGTATCACATTTGCCATTTTCCACTTATCTGGCACCATGCCAGTTTGTAGTGATATGTTGAAAAGATTAGCCAAAGGTGTGCTAAGCTCCTCTTTACATTCCTTTAGAACCCTTGCATACAGTTCATCAGGGCCTGGGGATTTGTTAGGTTTTAATTTATCTATTTGCCTAAGGACCATGTCACTTGTGACCCTAATAGTGCACAGTTTATTATCGTATGCTAGCTCCATGACTGTAACATATATTACCTCTTCTTGTATGCTAGCTCCATGACTGTAACATATATTACCTCTTCTTGTATGCTAGCTCCATGACTGTAACATCTATTACCTCTTGTATGCTAGCTCCATGACTGTAACATATATTATCTCTTCTTGTATGCTAGCTCCATGACTGTAACATCTATTACCTCTTGTATGCTAGCTCCATGACTGTAACATATATTATCTCTTCTTGTATGCTAGCTCCATGACTGTAACATCTATTACCTCTTCTTGTATGCTAGCTCCGTGACTGTAACATCTGTTACTGTAGTTCCTCTTGTATGCTAGATTACTGGTTCATCACTAGGAAGAAATGTTTTCTCGTATTAATAAAATGGATTAATATAATTAACAAATTGGTGGCTTAAAAACTCACTAAAACATTGAATTTTAACTCTTATGTAAAAGACACTAATGAAAGAAGTTTGAAGCTGACCAGAAGAGACTTATCAAATATTATAGTAAAGAATCTTAACAATTTGAAGTTTTATAAGGAACACTTTTTTTTGGCTTACACCTGTGGTCTTTAGCTGTCTGTTTGTGTGTGTGTGTGTGTGTGTGTGTGTGTGTGTGTGTGTGTGTGTGTGTGTGTGTGTGTACTCACCTAATTGTACTCACCTAATTGTGGTTGCAGGGGTCGAGATTCAGCTCCTGTGTGTGTGTTGCTTTCCTTTTCTCGAGATTGTGTCTTGATAATGGCTCAGGACTGATCATAACTTCGTCTATTTATTTCCACTGTAAGAGTTAACTGTGAAGCATGTCATTGAGAGAAATGCCTTCACTGGCATGTTAATGCGATCAAGTGAAACCACTCTTACCCTTGTGCAGGAACTCCAAACTTTCCTCAGTACGGGCGAATATTCCTCCATATAGAGCGCTGTATAGCCCTTGTGGCTTAGCGCTTCTTTTTGATTATAATAATAATAATCCTCCATATAGATCGTAAAAACTGTAACTGACCTTCGAATATGTCAGACACTACACTGGGAGTAATTATATTTTCATATATTACTATCCCCTTTCCTCCTTCCCAAAACTTCTTAAACAGATCACAACTTATGCATTGTCTTGGAGCCTATTTATGACGTTTTAAGTTATATAGATACTTTAGTTGAAGCATTCTTTCTCGTAGACCAAGTACCCTGATGGTTACCTTCATTTCCTTTCATTTATAGTTTAACTTTTAAAGGGTGGACGGGTAAGTCAGTAGAAAGCCTCAGTCAGTAGAACAAAAGTTCCAGTGGCAGGTCATCATGACTAAAACCCGCATCAGGAAACACTTGCCCGGTTTCCCAGGGCCGGATTAAGAAGTCTCCGGGCTCTAGGGCTATTCAGATTGTCGGGGCCCATTTGAGTTACGGGTAAGCGAAGCGACCCCTTCCAGCTTGGGGGTGGGGGGGGGGGGGGGGGGGGTCGGTGTGAGCCTGTTTAAGGTCTAATTAAATACATTCTGGCTATTTAGATTAAATTTAATAGGGAAAGTACATCAAGACAACCAAAACCATTTACCAACAGCCATTATAACTATCTTGTTAAATCATGCATTTTAAAGAGAATAAACTCAAGACAGCATAGTATTACTAGATTAGGCTATTAAAGTAGTGACATCATGTACCTATTATATTCAGCATAACCACTACAGCACTATTATTCCCTTTATAAATCACTGACCATTATTGTTATCATTGCATCATGCATAAGACTATCAAATCATATAAACTCAAGAAAGTAAAGAATTGTTTATATTCACAGGCACTTCTTAAATAAACTTTTTTCTGGATTTCATATTGGCAAAATCATCAATTATATTCTGAAAATCAATATTTCTTGTTAGATCAGACTCAATGGTCAACAAGGCTAGGTTACACAATTTGTCTTGGCTCATTGTTGAACGGAGCTGGTTTTTCACTCTTTTCAAAACAGAAAATGAACGTTCTCCTTCACAGTTAGTAGCTGGAAGTGTTAGGTAAAGGCGATACACTATGTCAACATTAGGGAAGGTTTCTGAGATACCTGCATTTCTTAAATGTTTCAAAGCAGCTGAGGGCGCACATTTTTCAGGTGGAGCTTTAATCTGATTCATATACCCAGAAAAATGAACTATTTCTTCAACAAATGTGTCCTGAACATCTGCTGAAAGGTGTTGTTGCAACTTTAATGCAGCTTCTCTCAATTCTGCATCTGGCATAGTAGTAATTTTGAACAGAAATCCAAACTTGTCATTGAGATTCTGGTAGATTTCTTTTCTTTTCACCAATTCTGTAATCAGTGAATCCAGAATGACGAAGTATGTAGCTGTCTTACATTTCTGCCTTGGTAGCAACACAATTTCATTGTCTGGCTCTTCAAAATTGCGTTTCCTCTTCCTTGACCGCTGATGATCAGCCCGGTAACTGTAGTCTTTCACCAGCAGTTTAGCTTTCTCTTCAAACATTTCAAAAGCTTCATCATTGCGAAGTGAGCTTACAAATTCCACTAAGCCTGCATAGAGGTTAGCACAAGTAGCCATTTCAATTTCAATTTTCTGAAGTGTCTTGTTCGTGGCATTTAACCGTTCCAGTATACAGTCCCAAAGCACACAGAGTAAGGCCAATTCAAAATCTTCCAATTTTGATGCTAAGCTGGCTGCTTCGCTTCTTGTAGTTGCTGTCTGGTCTTCATCCTCTGCTATTTGGATCAAAGCAGAACGTATTTCAGCAAAGCTGTCTTTCAAAGCATGTGTTGCATCATGCTGCGCTGACCACCTTGTTGTTGATAATGATTTGATGACATCTCCATGAATGGTTGACTTGAGTATACTCCACCGATGCGTTGAAGCAGAGAAAAAATTAAAGAGTGCTTGTAAAAGTCCAAAAAATGAAACTGCAGCGACACAACACTCCGCAGCACATGACCCAACAAGATTAAGAGAATGTGCTGAGCAGGGCACATATTCAGCAAGTGGGTTGATTTGCTTGATACGGGCTTGCAATCCATTATATTTACCCGACATGTTACTTGCATTGTCGTAGCTCTGGCCACGGCAATCCATAATAGAGAGATCATGTTCAAGCAGAGTATCCAGTACTACATTCATCATTGTTTCTCCATCATGGCCTGAAAGAGGAATGAATTTTATAAAGCGCTCTACAGGCTTACCACTGGAGTCGACAAAGCGAACAATGAATGTCAATTGATCTGTATGTGAAATATCTGGTGTTGAATCTACACTTATTGCAAAGTATTTTGCAGTTTTCACAGCTGCTATGATGTTATTGAGGACCTTCTTAGTCATCAGTTCAATAAATTCATTGCATATAGTAGATGACATGTAAGATACAGTGCCTCTTCCTGCATTCCCAAGGCGTGACACATGATTTGCTAAGAATGGATCGAATTGTGCTAACAGTTCTATGATCCCTAGGAAATTGCCATTGTTTTCCGAACCAAAAACCTCATTTTCTCCACGGAAAGCAAGTCCTCTTAGAGCTAAGAATTTTACAACAGCAACAACTCTTTCTAGAACTTTTCTCCAATAAGTGCGCTCTTTTTCAGTTTGATTTTCCAAATGAGAATCCAATAAGCCTTTTTTCTGTGCACGAAATACACTGGCTAAAATGCAGCTCCTGTGAGTGGTGCTGTTTTCATGTTCCTCGAAACGCTTGGAATTTTTCCAGTCATTGAACCCCTGTGTGAAGGTATTTTCTTTGGTAGAAAATAGCTTGCATGCTGAACAGTACACTTTTCCTGAGCTTTCAGAGTATACCATCCATGATCTTTTCACAGTTTCTGAATTTGCAAGCTTCCTATAAAACATAGATGACTTTAAACAACGACGACTTCCATCATCATAAATCCTTGCTGATTTCCTAAAGTCAATGTTCAGAGTTTGACTGAAGTTTTCTGCAATGAAAGCATTACGTAGAGAATCTGGGATTACATTTGGCCATGAGGCAGGATCTTTTAAGACAAATCCTGTGGATGAAATGTCCGTTGAGACATTGAGAGGAGACACAAAAGAAGTAGATGCTGGCTGAGAAATAATGGAGGGAGGGCTTCCTGTATGATCTGACGTATCTGCAGATTCAACTGTACTGGTAACATCAGAAACTGTTTTCGTGAGCATGTCTGTGATCTTTCTGCAGCTTCCTACATCTTTCTTTTTCTGTTCTTCTTCTTGAATTTTCTTCTTTCTTTTCTGTGACCCACTCGCATAAGAACGTCCAACATCACGTTCACGAGATGCCATAATGAGGATGTATCACTGTCTGTAATCATGCAAATACAAATTTTTCATTATCAATTATTATTAATTTTTTAATTATTATTAATTTTTTTTTCTGTCAATTGGGGGGATATGGCCCTTGTAGCCCCCTTTCCTCTGGCTGCGCATCTAAAAATTCAAAACGTTACCAGAAAGGAGTCATATACAGAACTTTTACCATAGATTAGGTTAGTGATTTGGGCTACGAATATTTTACTAATTCATCCTCCTTGATCTCCAATTTACTTAAACAGAAATCATACTGAGTCCAAGAACAATGCACAATGGTATTTATATTACCATTTTCATAACTAAACTAATCATTATGTTTTGCATGATATATGGCCTACCACCATAGATAAGGACATGAGAATTAAAGAATGCAGGGACAATTTTCAGTTTCACCCAACCAACGATTTTCTGATGTGGCTTATGTGTTTCTGGGGAAATATGTAGTAAATTAATTGATGTTCTACATCACTTCCGTCGCAACTTGAAAACTAAGCATTTGCGACGGAAGTGATGTAGAACATCAATCAATTGAGATCTGTTATTGAAATGATAAAGACTTAAAGACAGGACAAAGTGCTTTTAAAACCTACAAACGGAAGTCAGTTTGCGTTTTTAGGTTTTTCTTTATAGTATTTTTACCAAAAATGCGTCTTTACTGGTCCATGCGTCTTTACTGGTCAAGTAACCCTATCAGGTACCTCCCTTAACATTTAGAGGCGAAAACAAACATTTATCCATACACATCAATGTCTATCAACAACACTTCAGTTAATTTGTCACAGTACAAGTCTAGATAACGTGTAATTACTACAGAAAATTGGAGAGGAATCTCCCATACTCACCCATTAGCGGGAAAACACAGCTGTTCTGATGTAAACAAAGGCGTGTTGAGTGTTGCCATCTATGGTTAGGTTTATTTATTTTTATTTTATTTTATTTCATTATTTATTTTTGTTTTGATTAATTTTTAAAAATCAATTTTACTCTCCAAACACTTGAACTTTTTAGGTAGGGACCCCTTTGCACTTGCACCATGTGCGCAGTCTTGGATGAGCCCCTGAACCCCTTGGACCGCGGGGCCCCCAAATGCGCGGGGCCCTAGGCAAATGCCTAGTTTGCCTATGCGGTAATCCGGCCCTGGTTACATGTCTATGGCGCATCCAATATTCAGCAAGGATGATGCCTATCCTCAGCTAGGTAATAAACATATGTGTGGAAAATTGCATTTACTGAATGTATCATTATTACATAACAGTAAATGAACAAAGATAATTATTATTTATCAGTTAGACAAGTAGGAATTTGGGACACCTAGGTCGCAAAAAATGTCCCCCTTCGATACCTACCACTGTCATATCCACAAGTTGCTCTGGACCTATTAATTTAAATAAAAGATACATCACCAGGAATACTGGTAAATATATAAATTTGTGGACTGTATATTAAAAATAATAAATGGATATATATATACACAATATACATAACAGAAGGAAAATATATCTTAATCATAACACTCACCAATTTGACTGGAGATTAATGTGTATCATACTCAGAAAACCTCACTAACTAAATCTATGAAAATAATGCTGGCCAGAATTACACACAAATCTAGAGAGCTTATCTGAGGTTCCTGGAGCTGTCTTGTCCAGTCGTCTGATATCTCAAGTTATGCAGGAATGCACATCCACCAATTTCGCCTCCTATTTGAGAGGTGTCAACACAATTTTAACCTCTAGAGCACAAAAAATTCTTCCCATTACATTAACGTTGTATAAAAATTCAAAACCAAGATGGCGAGTCTCGTCTGCGCAGACGCAGGCTTTCCGTTTTCTATGACATAAATATTATTAAATACAGTATGGCCATTTATTTACATATAAATACTGAATTTCTGGAAAATATATACAGTATTTTGCGTGCCTCGTTGTGCTCCCGGTTTTCTTGTGTTTTCACGGTGGCTCTTAAGTGCTAGAACTTTAATTTGTGTCATCAATCCTATACGATACATCCCTCTAGCGCCTGGAACCAATCTTGGGCGGAAAACATTATATACTGAGTCAAAAAAGGAGAATTAGTGTGCACTACCTAGCAGAGTTTACTGCCAGAGGGGAATCATAGGCCTGTGTCCCGTGTGGAAAAAAATAATAATAATTGAACTTTTTGTGTCAGAGGAAAGAAAGTCTCCCTGATAACATTGAGTATACATAGTGTATAGTGTATACTACAGTGGCTCCCTAGTATATTGATGATAAAGGCTAAAGTGTCATTTGAAAACAGGTGAATTTGTAAATGAAGTGATAAGCCTATAGAGGCAGGTGCCAGAAGTCGCCAGAAACTTACCACAGGTCAGCTGTTTTTAATAATCTTCCTGGCCTGCTAGTGTACTCGCATATAATCTAGTGATACCAGTGAATAGCAGAATACAGTGTTGTAGTAGCAACTAACCAGTATTATAATGGTACTTAGTGGAGTGGAGTGACTTTCATTAGTTTCTTTTTCTTGAAATACGAGACGTTACTGTGAATTTCATATAACCTGTAGTTACCAGCGGTCGCAATATACACAACGAGAAGCAATTATTACTACAGAAAAAGCGTCCTTCCTCCAAAATTTGCACCAGTCAACTATAGTGATAATATAGCATTTATTGTGGTGGAGACGGAAAAAAAAAAAATAGAAAAGCCAGATACAGCGATTGATAAACAAAGAGGTCGACCGTTCGTCATTGTAGGAGCTGCCAGATATCACCGGCTCTTCAACACGCAAGTTATACTTTTGTATCAGTCAAATCACATATTACTCGGGTAGATAATTTCCAGTAGATCCTTCATGTGTTAGCTCAAATCACCGACCAGTATGTTTTAAATAAGTGACCCACTGATCAGAGCAGATCGACTGGTCCGAACCCTTGACTGGTCCGAACCCTTGACTGGTCCGAACCCGGGACTGGTTTCAAACAGTTTCGTTGGACAATAAAGCAGACTGTAAACGGATGGGGTTGTAGGCGCCCTTATAAACACAAACATTAAAAATCAGGAACGTGACGGTAAGCTGTCCAATATACAAAAAGAGTTAGAAACAGAAATACAAATAGCTAGAGCTTCATTTAAGGTTATTAATATAATATTCAAGAGGTTGCTAGTAGAATTGCAGTAAATCAACCATTCAAATCATTATGAAGCTGTGTGTAGTCTGTGGTCAGTCAAACAAACGGGCTTCCACATGGATAAATTGTCATTTTTGTGGAAATTGGTGTCACGCCCCTTGTGCAGATATCCCAGAACTAGCTACAAGCAGTATTAAAACAGAGAAGTGTTTTTGGGTATGCCCAAATGAGGAAAATCTGTGGACTAAAATCACAAGGGTATTAAAAGAGGACAACATCAAAGCTGCTTTCATAGAAAACCTGGAAGCTTTCTACAACAGATGGGAACATAAAAAGTCTGGGCTGAATGGTACTGCCCTTGATACTGGCCATGTAGTCACAAACTGTAAGGCTGGAGGTGATGTCCTGGGAGACAGTAAAGTAAAGCTGATAGTGCTGTCCTGGGAGACAGTAATGGTGAAGCTGGAGGTGCTGTCCTGGGAGACAGAAATGGTGAAGCTGGAGATACTGTCCTGGGAGACAGTAATGGTGAAGCTGGAGATTTTGTCCAGGTAGTCGGGAATTATACGCAGGAAGGAATACATATAAATGACCTCATAGGGGACAGGAGCCATAGTAGGGAAACAAGTGTAGTCAAAGATAAGATAAAACCAATATTGCAAACTAGAAATACCGCAGGAAATAGCAAACAAGAGGACTCCAATAGCAATAGTGAGGATAAATTACCAAAAACAACTGGTGGGAGCTCCATTGTTGGTGCTAGGGAGGATAGAAGTAAGACAGGGAAACATGCACCAACAGGGAATACAGTCACAGAAACCCAAGGCAAGCGGAAACCAAGCCTGTGCACATACTATGCACTTGGTATCTGCTGGCATGGGAAATCTGGAAAAACAGATGGGACATGCAACTATGACCACCCTAGAAAATGCCATGCCCATATGACAACAGGAAAATGCAAACTCCCTTCCTGTAAGCTTTTTCACCCTGAAATGTGTACCTCTTCAGTACAGGAAAGACTGTGCTATAACTTAAATTGCCAGGCATACCATCTAAAGGGGACAAAAAGATACAAAACATCCAGGCCATGGGAAAACCTGGGTAGCCACAGCCACTCAAGAGGGAGAGGTTTTTTAGTGCCAGGAAGGAAAAAAAACTGGCAGGAAATGGCAGAAATCGTACACCAAATCCAGTCATTCCTGGAGTGGAACCACAGTCGATGGCCTCCACTCCAAACCAACAGATACAGATACTAATGCCGGAAAAAAAATCCCCCCCCAGTACCAACAATACCACCAGTCCGATAACATTCTTCTTTGCAAATATACAGGGTCTAAAGCCAGCAACAAACAACAAAATACCTTTCATCCGTGGACTGCTTGCAGAGGCAAAGGCAATGTTCGCGGCTTTCACTGAGACCCACATAAAGGATCACTTGGACAACGAAATATGGATCCCAGGTTACAACCTATACAGATGTGACAGAGTGAACAGGCAAAAGGGGGGGGGGGTTGGCCTGTACATTGCAGAGTCACTTGTTTGCACAGAACTGCTTAATGCCTCAAATGACGTAGTGGAAGTTTTAGCAGTAAAGGTCGAGAACCAAAACCTAGTCATTGTGGTAGTCTACAAGCCTCCGGATGCAACATCCCAGCAATTCCAGGAACAGCTGTTAAAAATTGACCACTGTCTGGAAAATCTTCCAGCTCCTGCACCCAACATCTTGCTCCTGGGGGATTTCAACTTAAGGCACCTAAAATGGAGGAATATAGCAAATAATATTGTTGCAGTAATAACACCAGGAGGCAGCTCTGATGAAAACTCACACTCACACGAGCTTTTAAATCTCTGCACAAAATTCAATTTAAACCAGCAAATAATAGAGCCTACTAGACTGGAGAATACACTAGACCTCATCTTCACTAACAATGATGATCTGATAAGAAATGTCACCATATCAAAAACAATATACTCAGATCACAACATAATTGAGGTTCAGACATGTATGCGTGGAGCCCCAGACCGACAAAATGAGACTAGTCACGAGGGAGCATTCACCAAATTCAACTTCAATAACAAAAACATAAAGTGGGACCAAGTAAACCAAGTCCTAACCGATATAAGCTGGGAAGATATACTAAGCAACACAGACCCAAACTTATGCCTAGAACAGATTAACTCGGTGGCACTCGATGTATGCACAAGGCTTATTCCTCTAAGAAAAAGGAGGAGTAGATGTAAAATAGAAAGAGACAGGCGCTCCCTTTACAGGCGACGGAAAAGAATAACAGAGCGGCTAAAAGAGGTCAATATATCTGAAATGCGCAGGGAGACACTGGTCAGAGAAATAGCAAGCATCGAACTTAAGCTAAAAGAATCCTTTAGGAGTCAGGAATCGCGGGAAGAACTAAAAGCCATAAATGAAATCGAAAGAAACCCAAAGTATTTCTTCTCCTATGCCAAATCAAAATCGAGAACAACGTCCAGTATTGGGCCCCTACTTAAACAAGATGGGTCCTACACAGATGACAGCAAGGAAATGAGTGAGCTACTCAAGTCCCAATATGACTCAGTTTTTAGCAAGCCGCTAACCAGACTGAGAGTCGAAGATCAAAATGAATTTTTTATGAGAGAGCCACAAAATTTGATTAACACAAGCCTATCCGATGTTATCCTGACGCCAAATGACTTCGAACAGGCGATAAATGACATGCCCATGCACTCTGCCCCAGGGCCAGACTCATGGAACTCTGTGTTCATCAAGAACTGCAAGAAGCCCCTATCACGAGCCTTTTCCATCCTATGGAGAGGGAGCATGGACACGGGGGTCGTCCCTCAGTTACTAAAAACAACAGACATAGCCCCACTCCACAAAGGGGGCAGTAAAGCAACAGCAAAGAACTACAGACCAATAGCACTAACATCCCATATCATAAAAATCTTTGAAAGGGTCCTAAGAAGCAAGATCACCACCCATCTAGAAACCCATCAGTTACACAACCCAGGGCAACATGGGTTTAGAACAGGTCGCTCCTGTCTGTCTCAACTA
Organism: Cherax quadricarinatus; assembly: GCF_038502225.1. Lineage (NCBI taxonomy): Eukaryota > Metazoa > Arthropoda > Malacostraca > Decapoda > Parastacidae > Cherax > Cherax quadricarinatus. The sequence continues at coordinate 27,185,258 of NC_091299.1, forward strand.
CTGGATCACTACGACAAGGTCCTAAATGCACTAGAAGACAAAAAGAATGCAGATGTAATATATACAGACTTTGCAAAAGCCTTCGACAAGTGTGACCATGGCGTAATAGCGCACAAAATGCGCGCTAAAGGAATAACAGGAAAAGTCGGTCGATGGATCTATAATTTCCTCACTAACAGAACACAGAGAGTAGTCGTCAACAGAGTAAAGTCCGAGGCAGCTACGGTGAAAAGCTCTGTTCCACAAGGCACAGTACTAGCTCCCATCTTGTTCCTCATCCTCATATCCGACATAGACAAGGATGTCAGCCACAGCACCGTGTCTTCCTTTGCAGATGACACCCGAATCTGCATGACAGTGTCTTCCATTGCAGACACTGCAAGGCTCCAGGCGGACATCAACCAAATCTTTCAGTGGGCTGCAGAAAACAATATGAAGTTCAACGATGAGAAATTTCAATTACTCAGATATGGTAAACATGAGGAAATTAAATCTTCATCAGAGTACAAAACAAATTCTGGCCACAAAATAGAGCGAAACACCAACGTCAAAGACCTGGGAGTGATTATGTCGGAGGATCTCACCTTCAAGGACCATAACATTGTATCAATCGCATCTGCTAGAAAAATGACAGGATGGATAATGAGAACCTTCAAAACTAGGGAGGCCAAGCCCATGATGACACTCTTCAGGTCACTTGTTCTATCTAGGCTGGAATATTGCTGCACTCTAACAGCACCTTTCAAGGCAGGTGAAATTGCCGACCTAGAAAATGTACAGAGAACTTTCACGGCGCGCATAACGGAGATAAAACACCTCAATTACTGGGAGCGCTTGAGGTTTCTAAACCTGTATTCCCTGGAACGCAGGAGGGAGAGATACATGATTATATACACCTGGAAAATCCTAGAGGGACTAGTACCGAACTTGCACACGAAAATCACTCACTACGAAAGCAAAAGACTTGGCAGACGATGCACCATCCCCCCAATGAAAAGCAGGGGTGTCACTAGCACGTTAAGAGACCATACAATAAGTGTCAGGGGCCCGAGACTGTTCAACTGCCTCCCAGCACACATAAGGGGGATTACCAACAGACCCCTGGCAGTCTTCAAGCTGGCACTGGACAAGCACCTAAAGTCAGTTCCTGATCAGCCGGGCTGTGGCTCGTACGTTGGTTTGCGTGCAGCCAGCAGCAACAGCCTGGTTGATCAGGCGCTGATCCACCAGGAGGCCTGGTCACAGACCGGGCCGCGGGGGCGTTGACCCCCGAAACTCTCTCCAGGTAAACTCCAGGTATACCATAAGGCCATTTAATGCTAAAAAGTTATTTTGATTTTTGCGCATATAAATGAAAGCAAACTGTTCGTTGAATGGATGTTGTGTGCGGTAGAGCAGTGTTGTAAAGTGTCACTTGTTGTGACAGAATTATCCTGACACTTATCATATGCAAAACAACTACAGGGAGAGCTGAATGATAGCAATCAGCACATCATCAGGAGCTTGCAATGGTGCAGAAATAAATAGGAAGTAGTTTCGAGCTTGAATCGTTTCCCCTGAACGAAACTATTTGGACTTCTACGCATTTCTGATAGTTGGATGATAGCCTAAAGCTATCATTCAACTCCCCCTGTGGTGGTTTTGCGTCTTGTATCGCTTGTTCGCCATTATTGCGTAATAGAAACTACTTGGCAGTTGTCATGATACTTGATAATAGGGTGAGGGCACACCTCATGGTTGGCCGTAAGTTTAGGTACAGGTACACATAACTTCAGTTACATAAATTATCATACATAGCAGTCAGCGTGCCTCGTTGTGCTCCCGGGTTTTCTGGTGTTTTCACGGTCGCTCTTACGTGCTAGAACTTTAATTTGTGTCATCAATCCTATACGATACATCCCTCTAGCGCCTGGAACCAATCTTGGGCGGAAAACATTATATACTGAGTAAAAAAAGGAGAATTAGTGTGCACTACCTAGCAGAGTTTACTGCCAGAGGGGAATCATAGGCCTGTGTCCCGTGTGAAAAAAATAATAATAATTGAACTTTGTGTCAGAGGAAAGAAAGTCTCCCTGAAAGCATTGAGTATACATAGTGTATAGTGTATACTACAGTGGCTCCCTAGTATATTGATGATAAAGGCTAAAGTGTCATTTGAAAACAGGTGAATTTGTAAATGAAGTGATAAGCCTATAGAGGCAGGTGCCAGAAGTCGCCAGAAACTTACCACAGGTCAGCTGTTTTTAATAATCTTCCTGGCCTGCTAGTGTACTCGCATATAATCTAGTGATACCAGTGAATAGCAGAATACAGTGTTGTAGTAGCAACTAACCAGTATTATAATGGTACTTAGTGGAGTGGAGTGACTTTCATTAGTTTCTTTTTCTTGAAATACCAGACGTTACTGTGAATTTCATATAACCTGTAGTTACCAGCGGTCGCAATATACACAACGAGAAGCAATTATTACTACAGAAAAAGCGCCCTTCCTCCAAAATTTGCACCAGTCAACTATAGTGATAATATAGCATTTATTGTGGTGGAGACGAAAAAAAAAAAAAAAAAAAAAAAAAAAAAAAAAAAAAAAAAAAAACAAAAAAAAAAAAAAAAAAAATAGAGAAGCTAGATACAGCGATTGATAAACAAGGGTGGAGGCTCGACCGTTCGTCATTGTAGGAGTGCCAGCAGTCACCGGCTCTTCAACACGCAAGTTATACTTTTGTATCAATCAAATCACATATTACTCGGGTAGATAATTTCCAGTAGATCCTTCATGTGTTAGCTCAAATCACCGACCAGTATGGTTTAAATAAGTGACCCACTGATCAGATCAGATAGACTGGTCCGAACCCTTGACTGGTCCGAACCCTTGACTGGTCCGAACCCTTGACTGGTCCGAACCCTGGACTGGTTTCAAACGGTTTCGTTGTGCACCACCTAGCAGGTTATTAATAGAATATTCAAGAGGTTGCTAGTAGAATTGCAGTAAATCAACCATTCAAATCATTATGAAGCTGTGTGTAGTCTGTGGTCAGTCAAACAAACGGGCTTCCACATGCATAAATTGTCATTTCTGTGGAAATTGGTGTCACGCCCCTTGTGCAGATATCCAAGAACTAGCTACAAGCAGTATTAAAACAGGGAAGTGTTTTTGGGTATGCCCAAATGAGATAAATCTGTGGACTAAAATCACAAGGGTATTAAAAGAGGTCAACATCAAAGCTGCTTTCATAGAAAACCTGGAAGCTTTCTACAACAGATGGGAACATAAAAAGTCTGGGCTGAATGGTACTGCCCTTGATACTGGCCATGTAGTCAGAAACTGTAAGGCTGGAGATGATGTCCTGGTAGTCAGTAAATGGGGGGCTGATAGTGCTGTCCTGGGAGACAGTAATGGGGAAGCTGGAGGTGCTGTCCTGGGAGACAGTAATGGTGAAGCTGGAGGTGCTGTCCTGGGAGACAGTAATGGTGAAGCTGGAGATGCTGTCCTGGGAGACAGTAATGGGGAAGCTGGAGATGCTGTCCTGGGAGACAGTAATGGTGAAGCTGGAGATTTTGTCCAGGTAGTCGGGAATTATACGCAGGAAGGAATACATATAAATGACCTCATAGGGGACAGGAGCCATAGTAGGGAAACAAGTGTAGTCAAAGATAAGATAAAACCAATATTGCAAACTAGAAATACCGCAGGAAATAGCAAACAAGAGGACTCCACTAGCAATAGTGAGGATATATTACCAAAAACAACTGGTGGGAGCTCCATTGTTGGTGCTAGGGAGGATAGAAGTAAGACAGGGAAACATGCACCAACAGGGAATACAGTCACAGAAACCCAAGGCAAACGGAAACCAAGCCTGTGCACATACTATGCACTCGGTATCTGCTGGCATGGGAAATCTGGAAAAACAGATGGGACGTGCAACTATGACCACCCTAGGAAATGCCATGCCCATATGACAACAGGAAAATGCAAACTCCCTTCCTGTAAGCTTTTTCACCCTGAACTGTGTACCTCTTCAGTACAGGAAAGACTGTGCTATAACTTAAATTGCCAGGCATACCATCTAAAGGGGACAAAAAGATACAAAACATCCAGGCCATGGGAAAACCTGGGTAGCCACAGCCACTCAAGAGGGAGAGGTTTTTTAGTGCCAGGAAGGAAAAAAAACTGGCAGGAAATGGCAGAAATCGTACACCAAATCCAGTCATTCCTGGAGTGGAACCACAGTCGATGGCCTCCACTCCAAACCAACAGATACAGATACTAATGCCGGAAAAAAAATCCCCCCCCAGTACCAACAATACCACCAGTCCGATAACATTCTTCTTTGCAAATATACAGGGTCTAAAGCCAGCAACAAACAACAAAATACCTTTCATCCGTGGACTGCTTGCAGAGGCAAAGGCAATGTTCGCGGCTTTCACTGAGACCCACATAAAGGATCACTTGGACAACGAAATATGGATCCCAGGTTACAACCTATACAGATGTGACAGAGTGAACAGGCAAAAGGGGGGGGGGGGTTGGCCTGTACATTGCAGAGTCACTTGTTTGCACAGAACTGCTAAATGCCTCAAATGATGTAGTGGAAGTTTTAGCAGTAAAGGTCGAGAACCAAAACCTAGTCATTGTGATAGTCTACAAGCCTCCGGATGCAACATCCCAGCAATTCCAGGAACAGCTGTTAAAAATTGACCACTGTCTGGAAAACCTTCCAGCTCCTGCACCCAACATCTTGCTCCTGGGGGATTTCAACTTAAGGCACCTAAAATGGAGGAATATAGCAAATAATATTGTTGCAGTAATAACACCAGGAGGCAGCTCTGATGAAAACTCACACTCACGCGAGCTTTTAAATCTCTGCACAAAATTCAATTTAAACCAGCAAATAATAGAGCCTACTAGACTGGAGAATACACTAGACCTCATCTTCACTAACAATGATGATCTGATAAGAAATATCACCATATCAAAAACAATATACTCAGATCACAACATAATTGAGGTTCAGTCATGTATGCGCGGAGCCCCAGACCGACATAATGAGATTAGTCACGAGGGAGCATTCACCAAATTCAACTTCAATAACAAAAACATAAAGTGGGACCAAGTAAACCAAGTCCTAACCGATATAAGCTGGGAAGATATACTAAGCAACACAGACCCCAACTTATGCCTAGAACAGATTAACTCGGTGGCACTCGATGTATGCACAAGGCTTATTCCTCTAAGAAAAAGGAGGAGTAGATGTAAAACAGAAAGAGACAGGCGCTCCCTTTACAGGCGACGGAAAAGAATAACAGAGCGGCTAAAAGAGGTCAATATATCTGAAATGCGTAGGGAGACACTGGTCAGAGAAATAGCAAGCATCGAACTTAAGCTAAAAGAATCCTTTAGGAGTCAGGAATCGCGGGAAGAACTAAAAGCCATAAATGAAATCGAAAGAAACCCAAAGTATTTCTTCTCCTATGCCAAATCAAAATCGAGAACAACGTCCAGTATTGGGCCCCTACTTAAACAAGATGGGTCCTACACAGATGACAGCAAGGAAATGAGTGAGCTACTCAAGTCCCAATATGACTCAGTTTTTAGCAAGCCGCTAACCAGACTGAGAGTCGAAGATCAAAATGAATTTTTTATGAGAGAGCCACAAAATTTGATTAACACAAGCCTATCCGATGTTATCCTGACGCCAAATGACTTCGAACAGGCGATAAATGACATGCCCATGCACTCTGCCCCAGGGCCAGACTCATGGAACTCTGTGTTCATCAAGAACTGCAAGAAGCCCCTATCACGAGCCTTTTCCATCCTATGGAGAGGGAGCATGGACACGGGGGTCGTCCCACAGTTACTAAAAACAACAGACATAGCCCCACTCCACAAAGGGGGCAGTAAAGCAACAGCAAAGAACTACAGACCAATAGCACTAACATCCCATATCATAAAAATCTTTGAAAGGGTCCTAAGAAGCAAGATCACCACGCATCTAGAAACCCATCAGTTACACAACCCAGGGCAACATGGGTTTAGAACAGGTCGCTCCTGTCTGTCTCAACTATTGGACCACTACGACAAGGTCCTAAATGCACTAGAAGACAAAAAGAATGCAGATGTAATATATACAGACTTTGCAAAAGCCTTCGACAAGTGTGACCATGGCGTAATAGCGCACAAAATGCGTGCTAAAGGAATAACAGGAAAAGTCGGTCGATGGATCTATAATTTCCTCACTAACAGAACACAGAGAGTAGTCGTCAACAGAGTAAAGTCCGAGGCAGCTACGGTGAAAAGCTCTGTTCCACAAGGCACAGTACTCGCTCCCATCTTGTTCCTCATCCTTATATCCGACATAGACAAGGATGTCAGCCACAGCACCGTGTCTTCCTTTGCAGATGACACCCGAATCTGCATGACAGTGTCTTCCATTGCAGACACTGCAAAGCTCCAGGCAGACATCAACCAAATCTTTCAGTGGGCTGCAGAAAACAATATGAAGTTCAACGATGAGAAATTTCAATTACTCAGATATGGTAAACATGAGGAAATTAAATCTTCATCAGAGTACAAAACAAATTCTGGCCACAAAATAGAGCGAAACACCAACGTCAAAGACCTGGGAGTGATCATGTCGGAGGATCTCACCTTCAAGGACCATAACATTGTATCAATCGCATCTGCTAGAAAAATGACAGGATGGATAATGAGAACCTTCAAAACTAGGGAGGCCAAGCCCATGATGACACTCTTCAGGTCACTTGTTCTATCTAGGCTGGAATATTGCTGCACACTAACAGCACCTTTCAAGGCAGGTGAAATTGCCGACCTAGAAAATGTACAGAGAACTTTCACGGCGCGCATAACGGAGATAAAACACCTCAATTATTGGGAGCGCTTGAGGTTCCTAAACCTGTATTCCCTGGAACGCAGGAGGGAGAGATACATGATTATATACACCTGGAAAATCCTAGAGGGACTAGTACCGAACTTGCACACGAAAATCACTCACTACGAAAGCAAAAGACTTGGCAGACGATGCACCATCCCCCCAATGAAAAGCAGGGGTGTCACTAGCACGTTAAGAGACCATACAATAAGTGTCAGGGGCCCGAGACTGTTCAACTGCCTCCCAGCACACATAAGGGGGATTACCAACAGACCCCTGGCAGTCTTCAAGCTGGCACTGGACAAGCACCTAAAGTCAGTTCCGGATCAGCCGGGCTGTGGCTCGTATGTTGGTTTGCGTGCAGCCAGCAGCAACAGCCTGGTTGATCAGGCTCTGATCCACCAGGAGGCCTGGTCTCAGACCGGGCCGCGGGGGCGTTGACCCCCGGAACTCTCTCCAGGTAAACTCCAGGTAAAATGTGTCACTTTTTTTTCAACTAAACTTTTTACTTTTTTTTCAACTACTTTTTTTTCTACTACCTCTGTAATGTACATAACAGCAGAGGGGAGTAAGTCACACTCTGTCATTTCCTGGTACTCAGTGCCCTCGAGTATCTCGCACATAGTGATCATATCTCCCCTGACCTTTCACTCGTGCAGTGACAGGTTCGTCTTACTCAAGGTCACCTCGTAGTCAGTGTCCCTCACTTTGGAGGGAAGTGCGGCGCTGAACATAAGAACATAAGAATGGAGGAACACTGCAGAAGGCCTACCGGCCCATGCAAGGCAGGTCCTTATCAAAACAACCTCTACCTAAAGCTACACAACGAGAAGCAATTATTACTACAGAAAAAGCGTCCTTCCTCCAAAATTTGCACCAGTCAACTATAGTGATAATATAGCATTTATTGTGGTGGAGACGAAAAAAAAAATAGAAAAGCTAGATACAGCGATTGATAAACAAGGGTTGAGGTCGACCGTTCGTCATTGTAGGAGCTGCCAGCAGTCACCGGCTCTTCAACACGCAAGTTATACTTTTGTATCAATCAAATCACATATTACTCGGGTAGATAATTTCCAGTAGATCCTTCATGTGTTAGCTCAAATCACCGACCAGTATGTTTTAAATAAGTGACCCACTGATCAGATCAGATCGACTGGTCCGAACCCTTGACTGGTCCGAACCCTTGACTGGTCCGAACCCTGGACTGGTTTCAAACGGTTTCGTTGGACAATAAAGCAGACTGTAAACGGATGGGGTTGTAGGCGCCCTTATAAACACAAACATTAAATATATATCAGGAACGTGCACGGTAAGCTGTCCAATATACAAAAACAGTTAGAAACAGAAATACAAATAGCTAGAGCTTCATTTAAGGAGGTTATTAATAGAATATTCAAGAGGTTGCTAGTAGAATTGCAGTAAATCAACCATTCAAATCATTATGAAGCTGTGTGTAGTCTGTGGTCAGTCAAACAAACGGGCTTCCACATGCATAAATTGTCATTTTTGTGGAAATTGGTGTCACGCCCCTTGTGCAGATATCCAAGAACTAGCTACAAGCAGTATTAAAACAGGGAAGTGTTTTTGGGTATGCCCAAATGAGATAAATCTGTGGACTAAAATCACAAGGGTATTAAAAGAGGTCAACATCAAAGCTGCTTTCATAGAAAACCTGGAAGCTTTCTACAACAGATGGGAACATAAAAAGTCTGGGCTGAATGGTACTGCCCTTGATACTGGCCATGTAGTCAGAAACTGTAAGGCTGGAGATGATGTCTGGTAGTCTGGTAGTCCTGGGAGACAGTGAAAGTGCTGTCCTGGGAGACAGTAAGGGTGAAGCTGGAGGTGCTGTCCTGGGAGACAGTAATGGTGAAGCTGGAGGTGCTGTCCTGGGAGACAGTAATGGTGAAGCTGGAGATGCTGTCCTGGGAGACAGTAATGGTGAAGCTGGAGATTTTGTCCAGGTAGTCGGGAATTATACGCAGGAAGGAATACATATAAATGACCTCATAGGGGACAGGAGCCATAGTAGGGAAACAAGTGTAGTCAAAGATAAGATAAAACCAATATTGCAAACTAGAAATACCGCAGGAAATAGCAAACAAGAGGACTCCACTAGCAATAGTGAGGATATATTACCAAAAACAACTGGTGGGAGCTCCATTGTTGGTGCTAGGGAGGATAGAAGTAAGACAGGGAAACATGCACCAACAGGGAATACAGTCACAGAAACCCAAGGCAAACGGAAACCAAGCCTGTGCACATACTATGCACTCGGTATCTGCTGGCATGGGAAATCTGGAAAAACAGATGGGACGTGCAACTATGACCACCCTAGAAAATGCCATGCCCATATGACAACAGGAAAATGCAAACTCCCTTCCTGTAAGCTTTTTCACCCTGAACTGTGTACCTCTTCAGTACAGGAAAGACTGTGCTATAACTTAAATTGCCAGGCATACCATCTAAAGGGGACAAAAAGATACAAAACATCCAGGCCATGGGAAAACCTGGGTAGCCACAGCCACTCAAGAGGGAGAGGTTTTTTAGTGCCAGGAAGGAAAAAAAACTGGCAGGAAATGGCAGAAATCGTACACCAAATCCAGTCATTCCTGGAGTGGAACCACAGTCGATGGCCTCCACTCCAAACCAACAGATACAGATACTAATGCCGGAAAAAAAATCCCCCCCCAGTACCAACAATACCACCAGTCCGATAACATTCTTCTTTGCAAATATACAGGGTCTAAAGCCAGCAACAAACAACAAAATACCTTTCATCCGTGGACTGCTTGCAGAGGCAAAGGCAATGTTCGCGGCTTTCACTGAGACCCACATAAAGGATCACTTGGACAACGAAATATGGATCCCAGGTTACAACCTATACAGATGTGACAGAGTGAACAGGCAAAAGGGGGGGGGGGGGTTGGCCTGTACATTGCAGAGTCACTTGTTTGCACAGAACTGCTAAATGCCTCAAATGATGTAGTGGAAGTTTTAGCAGTAAAGGTCGAGAACCAAAACCTAGTCATTGTGGTAGTCTACAAGCCTCCGGATGCAACATCCCAGCAATTCCAGGAACAGCTGTTAAAAATTGACCACTGTCTGGAAAATCTTCCAGCTCCTGCACCCAACATCTTGCTCCTGGGGGATTTCAACTTAAGGCACCTAAAATGGAGGAATATAGCAAATAATATTGTTGCAGTAATAACACCAGGAGGCAGCTCTGATGAAAACTCACACTCACGCGAGCTTTTAAATCTCTGCACAAAATTCAATTTAAACCAGCAAATAATAGAGCCTACTAGACTGGAGAATACACTAGACCTCATCTTCACTAACAATGATGATCTGATAAGAAATGTCACCATATCAAAAACAATATACTCAGATCACAACATAATTGAGGTTCAGACATGTATGCGCGGAGCCCCAGACCGACAAAATGAGATTAGTCACGAGGGAGCATTCACCAAATTCAACTTCAATAACAAAAACATAAAGTGGGACCAAGTAAACCAAGTCCTAACCGATATAAGCTGGGAAGATATACTAAGCAACACAGACCCCAACTTATGCCTAGAACAGATTAACTCGGTGGCACTCGATGTATGCACAAGGCTTATTCCTCTAAGAAAAAGGAGGAGTAGATGTAAAATAGAAAGAGACAGGCGCTCCCTTTACAGGCGACGGAAAAGAATAACAGAGCGGCTAAAAGAGGTCAATATATCTGAAATGCGTAGGGAGACACTGGTCAGAGAAATAGCAAGCATCGAACTTAAGCTAAAAGAATCCTTTAGGAGTCAGGAATCGCGGGAAGAACTAAAAGCCATAAATGAAATCGAAAGAAACCCAAAGTATTTCTTCTCCTATGCCAAATCAAAATCGAGAACAACGTCCAGTATTGGGCCCCTACTTAAACAAGATGGGTCCTACACAGATGACAGCAAGGAAATGAGTGAGCTACTCAAGTCCCAATATGACTCAGTTTTTAGCAAGCCGCTAACCAGACTGAGAGTCGAAGATCAAAATGAATTTTTTATGAGAGAGCCACAAAATTTGATTAACACAAGCCTATCCGATGTTATCCTGACGCCAAATGACTTCGAACAGGCGATAAATGACATGCCCATGCACTCTGCCCCAGGGCCAGACTCATGGAACTCTGTGTTCATCAAGAACTGCAAGAAGCCCCTATCACGAGCCTTTTCCATCCTATGGAGAGGGAGCATGGACACGGGGGTCGTCCCACAGTTACTAAAAACAACAGACATAGCCCCACTCCACAAAGGGGGCAGTAAAGCAACAGCAAAGAACTACAGACCAATAGCACTAACATCCCATATCATAAAAATCTTTGAAAGGGTCCTAAGAAGCAAGATCACCACCCATCTAGAAACCCATCAGTTACACAACCCAGGGCAACATGGGTTTAGAACAGGTCGCTCCTGTCTGTCTCAACTATTGGATCACTACGACAAGGTCCTAAATGCACTAGAAGACAAAAAGAATGCAGATGTAATATATACAGACTTTGCAAAAGCCTTCGACAAGTGTGACCATGGCGTAATAGCGCACAAAATGCGTGCTAAAGGAATAACAGGAAAAGTCGGTCGATGGATCTATAATTTCCTCACTAACAGAACACAGAGAGTAGTCGTCAACAGAGTAAAGTCCGAGGCAGCTACGGTGAAAAGCTCTGTTCCACAAGGCACAGTACTCGCTCCCATCTTGTTCCTCATCCTCATATCCGACATAGACAAGGATGTCAGCCACAGCACCGTGTCTTCCTTTGCAGATGACACCCGAATCTGCATGACAGTGTCTTCCATTGCAGACACTGCAAAGCTCCAGGCGGACATCAACCAAATCTTTCAGTGGGCTGCAGAAAACAATATGAAGTTCAACGATGAGAAATTTCAATTACTCAGATATGGTAAACATGAGGAAATTAAATCTTCATCAGAGTACAAAACAAATTCTGGCCACAAAATAGAGCGAAACACCAACGTCAAAGACCTGGGAGTGATCATGTCGGAGGATCTCACCTTCAAGGACCATAACATTGTATCAATCGCATCTGCTAGAAAAATGACAGGATGGATAATGAGAACCTTCAAAACTAGGGAGGCCAAGCCCATGATGACACTCTTCAGGTCACTTGTTCTATCTAGGCTGGAATATTGCTGCACACTAACAGCACCTTTCAAGGCAGGTGAAATTGCCGACCTAGAAAATGTACAGAGAACTTTCACGGCGCGCATAACGGAGATAAAACACCTCAATTACTGGGAGCGCTTGAGGTTCCTAAACCTGTATTCCCTGGAACGCAGGAGGGAGAGATACATGATTATATACACCTGGAAAATCCTAGAGGGACTAGTACCGAACTTGCACACGAAAATCACTCACTACGAAAGCAAAAGACTTGGCAGACGATGCACCATCCCCCCAATGAAAAGCAGGGGTGTCACTAGCACGTTAAGAGACCATACAATAAGTGTCAGGGGCCCGAGACTGTTCAACTGCCTCCCAGCACACATAAGGGGGATTACCAACAGACCCCTGGCAGTCTTCAAGCTGGCACTGGACAAGCACCTAAAGTCAGTTCCTGATCAGCCGGGCTGTGGCTCGTACGTTGGTTTGCGTGCAGCCAGCAGCAACAGCCTGGTTGATCAGGCTCTGATCCACCAGGAGGCCTGGTCACAGACCGGGCCGCGGGGGCGTTGACCCCCGGAACTCTCTCCAGGTAAACTCCAGGTAATGTAAAATAACTTTTGGACTTCTGTTACTTATACTTCTTGAGATAAATCCAAGTAATCTGTTGGCCTTGTTGCGCACACTAAGGCACTGCTGTCTTGGCTTTAGATTTCTGCTTACCATGACTCCCAAGTCTTTTTCACATTCTGTATGATCAAGCTCTACTTCACCTAGATTATAGCTTCGAGGGTTATTTTCATTACCAAGGGCAAGTACCTTACACTTATCCACATTGAACTTCATCTGCCATTTTTCAGACCAAGACATTAATTTGTCCAAATCCTCCTGGAGTTCATTGCTATCCTCCTCAGAGTGAATTATACAGCCTATCTTTGTATCATCAGCAAACTTACTCATGTCACTCGTAATTCCTTCATCAAGGTCATTAATGTAAATTATGAACAAGAGAGGGCCTAAAACTGATCCTTGTGGAACGCCACTAGTGACTAATCCCCATTCAGATTTCACTCCATTAATGGTAACTCTCTGCTTTCTATTGGTGAGCCATGCCTCTATCCATGCTAGAACTTTACCTCCAATGCCATGAGCTGCCACTTTTCTTAAGAGTCTCTTGTGAGGTACTCTATCGAAGGCTTTACTAAAATCCAAATAAACAATATCATATTCCTTATCACTGTCAACTGCCTTAAATGTTCTATTGAAGAACGTCAGTAAGTTTGTCGGGCAGGAACGACCTCTCGTGAATCCATACTGAGATTCATTTATTAAGTTATGCTCTTCAAGGTGACTTCTAATAATGTCAGCTATAATTGATTCTAATAACTTGCCCACTATAGATGTCAGGCTTATTGGACGGTAATTTGAAGGAGTGGACTTATCCCCTGATTTGAATATAGGAACCACATTAGCCATCTTCCACAACTCTGGCACAACACCGGTAAGGATGGACGCATTAAACACACTCGTTAATGGCTGACTAAGCTCCATCTTGCATTCCTTAAGTACCCTGGAAAACAACTCATCGGGTCCCGGGGACTTATTTTGCTTCAGTTTGTCTATCTGTTTAATAACCATGTCCCTCGTGACAGTAATATTAGTTAATTTAAATTCATCATGAACTAAATAATTGTTAATTACTGGAATCTCATTTACATCTTCCTGTGTAAAAACTGACAAAAAATAGTCATTAAATAAGGAACACATTTCCAGTTCATTATCCGTCAGCTGTCCATTTCCAATTTTCAGAGGTCCTACTGTTTCCTTCGCCTTCTTCCTATACACTTGAAAGAAGCCCTTTGGATTGGTCTTTGGTTCATTAGCAACTCTAATTTCATAGTCACGTTTAGCGTTTCTAATCCCCTTTTTTACTTCTCTTTTAAGCTGAAAATATTATTCAGTAAGGTTAACCTCTCTTCTTCTGATGCGCCTATAAATTCCCCTTTTCTTCCCTAATAGATGCTTTAGCCTCCTGTTAACCCATTTGGGATCGTTATTATTAGACCTAATTTCTCTCTGGGGAATGTATATACTCTGGGCACGGTGTACATTATTAAGAAAAAAATCATAAAAGCAGATCCCTTCATAATCATAAGTATGATCATCGTCAATAAAATCATTAGCTAGATAACCCCAATCAAGATTAGACAGGTGTTCCCTAAGTCCATTATAATCGGCAGAACGAAAATCAGGGATTTTTACTGTATTATCATTATTCTTGCATTCCCAGTTAATGCTGAAAGTGATGGATTTGTGATCACTTGCGCCAAGCTCTTCAGTGATCTCCAGATTATTTACGAGTGTTTCCTTATTTGACAAGACTAGGTCTAGCAAATTATTACCCCTGGTAGGCTCTGTTACACACTGCTTCAGAAAACAGTCCTGAACTGTTTCCATAAAGTCACTGGATTCTAGATTACCTTTCAAAGAATTCCAGTCAGTTTGACTAAAATTAAAGTCCCCTACTATGACTATGTTATTGTGTCTAGAAGCCCTAACAATTTCGTCCCAAAGAAGTCTCCCTATATCGTGATCCAAGCCTGGAGGTCGGTATATTACACCTAGAATTAGTTTTTCTTGACCCTCTACGAACTCTACCCAAACAGATTCTGTTACTGTTCCATCTATTTTTATACCTGTTTTTATGCAACAATTAATATTTTCTCGAACATATAATGCAACTCCTCCCCCTTCCCATTACATCTATCCACATGGAACAACTTAAAGCCTTGAATATTACACTGAAGCTCTCAACATGTTCGAGGCAGCAAGTCTACCTGGAGGGTATTCTGGGGATCAACGCCCCCGTGGCCCGGTCCACGACCAGGCCTCCGTCTTGACGTTAACTAACAGCATCAGTTTAGAGAGCCTGGTCTAGGACCGAGCAGCGGGGGCGGTGACCTTCGGAAGGGACTACGAATAATCTACAGGTAACCTCACCACCGGGCGGATGGTAACACTACTGACACCAACACCGGGGGATGGTAACATTAATGACACAAACACCGGGGGATGGTAACACTGCTAACACCAACACCGGGGGATGGTAACACTGCTAACACCAACACTGGGGGATGGTAACACTGCTAACCCCAACACCGGGGGATGGTAACACTGCTAACACCTACACCGGGGGATGGTAACACTGCTAACACCAACACCGGGGGATGGTAACACTGCTAACCCCAACACCGGGGGATGGTAACACTGCTAACACCAACACCGGGGGATGGTAACACTACTGACACCAACACCGGTGGATGGTAACATTAATGACACCAACACCGGGGGATGGTAACACTGCTAACACCAACACCGGGGGATGGTAACACTGCTAACACCAACACCGGGGGATGGTAACACTGCTAACACCAACACCAGGGGATGGTAACACTATTGACACCAACACCGGGGGATGGTAACACTGCTAACACCAACACCGGGGGATGGTAACACTGCTAACACCAACACCGGGGGATGGTAACACTGCTAACACCAACACCGGGGGATGGTAACACTGCTAACACCAACACCGGGGGATGGTAACACTACTGACACCAACACCGGGGGATGGTAACACTAATGACACCAACACCGGGGGATGGTAACACTGCTAACACCAACACCGGGGGATGGTAACACTGCTAACACCAACACCGGGGGATGGTAACACTGCTAACACCAACACCGGGGGATGGTAACATTAATGACACCAACACCGGGGGATGGTAACACTGCTAACACCAACACCGGGGGATGGTAACACTGCTAACACCAACACCGGGGGATGGTAACACTAATGACACCAACACCGGGGGATGGTAACACTGCTAACACCAACACCGGGGGATGGTAACACTGCTAACACCAACACCGGGGGATGGTAACACTGCTAACACCAACACCGAGGGATGGTAACACTAATGACACCAACACCGGGGGATGGTAACACTGCTAACACCAACACCGGGGGATGGTAACACTGCTAACACCAACACCGGGGGATGGTAACACTGCTAACACCAACACCGGGGGATGGTAACACTGCTAACACCAACACCGGGGGATGGTAACACTAATGACACCAACACCGGGGGATGGTAACACTGCTAACACCAACACCGGGGGATGGTAACACTGCTAACACCAACACCGGGGGATGGCAACACTGCTAACACCAACACCGGGGGATGGTAACACTGCTAACACCAACACCGGGGGATGGTAACACTATTGACACCAACACCGGGGGATGGTAACACTGCTAACACCAACACCGGGGGATGGTAACACTGCTAACACCAACACCGGGGGATGGTAACACTGCTAACACCAACACCGGGGGATGGTAACACTGCTAACACCAACACCGGGGGATGGTAACACTGCTAACACCAACACCGGGGGATGGTAACACTGCTAACACCAACACCGGGGGATGGTAACACTGCTAACACCAACACCGGGGGATGGTAACACTGCTAACACCAACACCGGGGGATGGTAACACTATTGACACCAACACCGGGGGATACCTGGTTACCTGGAGGTTACCTGGAGGTTATTCCGGGGATCAACGCCCTCGCGGCCCGGTCCATGACCAGGCCTCCCGATGGATCAGGGCCTGATCAACTAGGCTGTTACTGCTGGCCGCACGCAGTCCAACGTACGAGCCACAGCCCGGCTGATCCGGCACTGACTTTAGGTATCTGTCCAGCTCTCTCTTGAAGGCAGCCAGGGGTTTATTGGCAATTCCCCTAATGCTTGATGGGAGGCTGTTGAACAGTTTTGGGCCCCGGACACTTATGGTGTTTTCTCTTAGTGTACCAATGGCGCCCCTACTTTTTATTGGGGGCATTTTGCATCGCCTGCCCAGTCTTTTACTTTCGTAGGGAGTGATTTCTGTGTGCAGATTTGGGACCATTCCTTCCAAGATTTTCCAAGTGTAGATTATGATATATCTCTCCCTCCTGCGTTCCAACGAGTACAAGTCAAGTGCTTCCAAGCGTTCCCAGTAGTTAAGGTGCTTGACAGAACTTATACGTGCAGTAAAGGATCTCTGTACACTCTCTAGATCTGCGATTTCACCTGCTTTGAATGGAGATGTTAATGTACAGCAGTATTCCAGCCTAGAGAGAACAAGTGATTTGAAAAGGATCATCATGGGCTTGGCATCTCTCGTTTTGAAAGTTCTCATTATCCATCCTATCATTTTCTTTGCACGTGCGATCGTGGCACTGTTGTGATCCTTGAAAGTGAGATCCTCAGACATTACTACTCCCAGGTCCCTTACATTATTTTTCCGCTCTATTGTATGGCCGGAGTCAGTAGTATACTCTGTTCTAGTTATTATCTCCTCCAGTTTTCCATAACGGAGTAGTTGGAATTTGTCCTCATTGAACATCATATTGTTTACCGTTGCCCACTGGAAAACTTTGTTTATATCTTCTTGGAGGTTAACCGCGTCCTCAGCAGATGACAGCCTCATGCAGATCCTAGTATCATCCGCAAAGGATGATACGGTGCTGTGGTGTATATCTCTGTTTATGTCTGATATGAGGATAAGGAATAAGATGGGGGCGAGTACTGTGCCTTGTGGAACAGAGCTCTTCACTATGGCAGCCTCCGATTTAACTCTGTTGACCACTACTCTTTGTGTTCGATTTGTTAGGAAGTTGAAGATCCATCTCCCCACTTTCCCAGTTATTCCTTTAGCACGTATTTTATGGGCTATTACGCCATGATCGCATTTGTCAAATGCTTTTGCAAAGTCTGTGTATATTACATCTGCATTCTGATTTTCTTCCAGTGCATCCAAGGCCATGTCATAGTGATCCAGTAGTTGTGAGAGGCAGGAGCGACCTGCCCTGAACCCATGTTGCCCTGGATTGTGCAGATTTTGGGAATCCAGGTGATTTGCAATCCTGCTTCTTAGCACTCTTTCAAAGATTTTTATGATGTGGGACGTCAGAGCTATTGGTCTATAGTTCTTAGCTAATGCTTTGCTGCCACCTTTATGGAGTGGGGCTATATCCGTTGTTTTAAGTGACTGTGGAATTTCACCCATGTCCAAGCTCCTCCTCCATAGTGTACTTAGGGCACGCGAGAGGGGTTTCTTGCAGTTCTTAATGAAAACAGAGTTCCACGAGTCTGGGCCCGGGGCTGAGTGCATAGGCATGTTGTCAATGGCTTTTTCGAAATCTATCGGAGTTAGGGTAATGTCGGAAATCTGGCATACATTTATGGAGTTTTGAGGCTCATTCATGAAGAAATCATTTGGGTCGTCGATCCTCAGACCGATTAGTGGTTCACTAAACACAGAGTCGTACTGGGATTTCAATATTTCACTCATTTCCTTGTTGTCATCTGTGTAAGTCCCATCCTGTCTGAGTAAGGGCCCGATACTAGATGTGGTATTTGCCTTGTTTTTGGCATATGAAAAGAAATATTTTGAATTTCTTTCAATTTCACTAATAGCTTTAAGCTCCTCCTGCCTCTCCTGGTTCCTGTAAGAGTCATTTAGCTTAAGTTCGATAGTTTCCACTTCCCTGGTCAGCGCCTCCTTTCGTGTATCAGATATTCTAGCACTCCTGAGGAGCTCAGTGACTCTTCGTCGTCTTCTGTAGAGGGAGCGTCTTTTTCTCTCCAGTTTACTCCTGCTCTTCTTCTTTCTTAGGGGAATATGCCTAGAACATGCTTCGGCTACCAGGAAGTTGATCCTTTCAAGGCACTGGTTTGGATCCATGTCATTTAAGACATCTTCCCAACATGTTTCGTTTAGGACATGGTTTACCTGGTCCCAGTTGATGTTCTTGTTGTTGAAATTGTATTTTGTGAAGACACCTTCACAGGTACATGCATTCTGCTGATCAGGACCCCTATGCATGTACGTCTGGACTTCGATTAGATTGTGATCGGAATTAGTTGTTTTTGATATTCTTATGTCTCTTATCAGGTCCTCATTATTTGTGAAGATAAGGTCAAGTGTGTTTTCTAGTCTTGTTGGCTCCACTATCTGCTGGCTTAAGGTGTGTTTTTCGCAGAGACTTAGTAGCTCATGTGTGTGTGACCTTTCATCTGCGCTACCTCCGGGGATTGTTTCAGCTATAACATTATTTGCTACATTCTTCCATTTTGTATGCCTTAGGTTGAAATCACCAAGCAGTAAGATGTTTGGGGATGGAGCTGGAAGGTTTTCCAAACAGTAATCAATTTTCAGTAGCTGTTCCTTGAACTGTTGTGAGGTTGCATCTGGTGGCTTGTATACAACCACAATGACTAGGTTTTGGTTCTCGATCTTTATTGATAGAACTTCAACTACCTCATTTGTGGTGTTCAGCAACTCCGTGCAGATAAGGGACTCTTTGACATACAGGCCAACCCCCCCTTGTTGCCTGTTTTTTCTGTCGCATCTAAAAAGGTTGTAACCACTTATCCATATTTCACTGTCAAAGTGATCTTTTGTGTGAGTCTCTGTGAAGGCTGCAAACATTGCATTAGACTCCACTAGAAGTCCACTGATAAAAGGTATTTTGTTGTTGGTGGATGGCTTAAGGCCCTGTATATTAGCAAATATGAACGAGGTTGTATTCTGTGTTTGTTGGGGGGATTTTGTTATTGGCATCAGTAGTTGTAATTCTGGAGGGCCAAGTCCAACAAGGCTCCAAGGTGGTGGACTATTTTTGTTATTTCCTTCCATTTTCTTTTTTCGTTTCCTGCCACTAAAAAATCACCTGGAGTTGGGTAGTCGTAGCTACTATTGTTTGTCCTGTGGGGTCTGTGCCTCCTGGTCCCTTTTAGATGGTATGCAGGGCACTCGATGTTGTAACACTGCTTCTGGAGGACCGAGGAGTGGCACATTTTTGGGTGAAAGAAAGTACAGGAAGAAGAGCGACACACTCCTTTAGACAGGAGGTCGCTACATTTTTTGGGATGGTCAAAGTTGCATGTCCCATTTTTTTCCCCTGTTATTCCATGCTTACAGATGCCCCAAGCATAATATTTGCACAAATTCACCTTTGGTTGAGAATTGTTGGGAGGTGTGTTGTCAATTTCTGCAGGTTCTGGGACTGCACTATAATCCTCAGTATCCAAGCCAGGGCCACCCCGTCCTGGATTCCATCTACTTTCCCCAGTAGAGGAAGGAGACTCCTCTCCAACATCTGTACTGTGGGCCACGGTCTTGTGCAATGATGGTTGTATATTTACTGTTTTTGTGGTGGTTTGGGTAGTGTCCCTAGGAGAGTCTGGGCTGGCAGTAAGGCTGGGGGCTGGGTCTGGGTCAGCACTGGGGCTGGGGGATGGGGCTGGGGCTATGACTGTGATGGTTGCAGAAGAGTCTACTCCAGAGGAGGGCTCCTCTACTACATCTGTACTAGGGGATATGGCATTGGTAGCTGTGGAGGAGTCTTTAACTGAATCCAGATTTTCACAATGGCTGGGGGCTGGGTCTGGGTCAGCCCTAAGGCTGGGCACTGAACTAGCTGTTGTTTTTGTTTCCCGTGTTTTTTCTAGTGTGTATCTGCTTATTTTTGGGTCAGTTGTTGTAGACTCCGGGGGATGGTAACACTGCTAACACCAACACCGGGGGATGGTAACACTGCTAACACCAACACCGGGGGATGGTAACACTGCTAACACCAACACCGGGGGATGGTAACACTGCTAACACCAACACCGGGGGATGGTAACACTGCTAACACCAACACCGGGGGATGGTAACACTACTGACACCAACACCGGGGGATGGTAACACTGCTAACACCAACACCGGGGGATGGTAACACTGCTAACACCAACACCGGGGGATGGTAACACTGCTAACACCAACACCGGGGGATGGTAACACTGCTAACACCAACACCGGGGGATGGTAACACTGCTAACACCAACACCGGGGGATGGTAACACTGCTAACACCAACACCGGGGGATGGTAACACTGCTAACACCAACACTGGGGGATGGTAACACTGCTAACACCAACACCGGGGGATGGTAACACTGCTAACACCAACACCGGCAGCTGGTAACACTGCTAACACCAACACCGGGGGATGGTAACACTACTGACACCAACACCGGGGGATGGTAACACTGCTAACACCAACACCGGGGGATGGTAACACTGCTAACACCAACACCGGGGGATGGTAACACTGCTAACACCAACACCGGGGGATGGTAACACTCCTGACACCAACACTGGGGGATGGTAACACTGCTAACACCAACACCGGGGGATGGTAACACTGCTAACACCAACACCGGGGGATGGTAACACTGCTAACACCAACACCGGGGGATGGTAACACTGCTAACACCAACACCGGGGGATGGTAACACTGCTAACACCAACACCGGGGGATGGTAACACTGCTAACACCAACACCGGGGGATGGTAACACTGCTAACACCAACACCGGGGGATGGTAACACTGCTAACACCAACACCGGGGGATGGTAACACTGCTAACACCAACACCGGGGGATGGTAACACTGCTAACACCAACACCGGGGGATGGTAACACTGCTAACACCAACACCGGGGGATGGTAACACTGCTAACACCAACACCGGGGGATGGTAACACTGCTAACACCAACACCGGGGGATGGTAACACTGCTAACACCAACACCGGGGGATGGTAACACTGCTAACACCAACACCGGGGGATGTAACACTGTAACACGGGGGATGTAACACTGCTAACACCAACACCGAGGGATGGTAACACTGCTAACACCAACTCCGGGGGATGGTAACACTGCTAACACCAACACCGGGGGATGGTAACACTGCTAACACCAACACCGGGGGGATGGTAACACTACTAACACCAACACCGGGGGATGGTAACACTGCTAACACCAACACCGGGGGATGGTAACACTGCTAACACCAACACCGGGGGATGGTAACACTGCTAACACCAACACCGGGGGATGGTAACACTGCTAACACCAACACCGGGGGATGGTAACACTGCTAACACCAACACCGGGGGATGGCTAACACCAACACGGGGGATGGTAACACTGCTAACACCAACACCGGGGGATGGTAACACTGCTAACACCAACACCGGGGGATGGTAACACTACTGACACCAACACCGGGGGATGTAACACTGTAACACTGCTAACACCAACACCGGGGGATGGTAACACTGCTAACACCAACACCGGGGGATGGTAACACTACTGACACCAACACCGGGGGATGGTAACACTGCTAACACCAACACCGGGGGATGGTAACACTGCTAACACCAACACCGGGGGATGGTAACACTACTGACTCCCACACCGGGGGATGGTAACACTACTGACCCCAACCCCGGGGGAGGGTAACACTGCTCACACCAACACCGGGGGATGGTAACACTGCTAACACCAACACCGGGGGATGGTAACACTACTGACACCAACACCGGGGGATGGTAACACTGCTAACACCAACACCGGGGGATGGTAACACTGCTAACACCAACACCGGCAGCTGGTAACACTGCAAGTCACGTGGCTCGCAGCAGAAATTCGTAGACAATTTTTTTTATTCTCAGTTGAAAAGCAGAAGCGCTGAGAGGCGCCTCCGTATGGGCGCCAGGCAGCGAGTGAACGAACGATGGTGAAAGTCTTTTCCTCTTTTTTGGAGAGGTAGGGGGAGGGGGAGGGGGAGGGGGAGGGGGAGGGGGAGGGGGAGAGGTAGGGGGAGGGGGAGGGGGAGGGGTTAAGGTCTGAGCCTATGAACTTCGACGAGGGAGACGAGAGTGTACCCGAGAATATAACTGGGGATCCACGTGGAGTCTACCTGGAGAATGTTCCGGGGGTCAACGCCCCCGGAAGGGGGTGTTGGGGGATTGGGTCACTTTACCACTGTGTTAAAAAAAAAGTTTGGTCTCCATATTGCAGAATGGAGATGAAGCGGAGCACAGAGAGAGAGAGAGAGAGAGAGAGAGAGAGAGAGAGAGAGAGAGAGAGAGAGAGAGAGAGAGAGAGAGAGAGAGAGAGAGAGAGAGAGAGAGAGAGAGATAGAGAGAGAGAAGGTTGATCA
Organism: Cherax quadricarinatus; assembly: GCF_038502225.1. Taxonomy (NCBI): domain Eukaryota; kingdom Metazoa; phylum Arthropoda; class Malacostraca; order Decapoda; family Parastacidae; genus Cherax; species Cherax quadricarinatus. Next base: position 27,208,421 of record NC_091299.1, read on the forward strand.
AGTTGTTCTTATCTATCACATAAAAACACTGAACTTAAGTTCTGAGGAAAAACTCTGTAGATAAAGTGGATGGTACTAGTGAAGTGTTCAGCTCGACACCTGGAACGAAGCTCTGACAGATGACTCAAGTCAGTGCCCCGCTGGATCACGTGCGGCCAGCAGTAACAGCCTGGTTGATCAGGCCCTGATCCACTGGGAGGCCTGGTCAAGGACTGGGCCAAAGGGGCGCTGAGTCCCCGGAACGACCTCGGAAAATATCCTAGCCACGATCAAAGTGGCAGCACTACTACCTGGAAGGTGTTCCGGGGGCCAAAGCCCCCGTGGGCCAGTCCTTGACCAGGCCTCCTGATGGATCAGGGCCAGATCAACCAGGCTGTTACTGCTGGCCGCACGTAGTTCCACGTACAAACCACAGCCCGGCTTCTCGGGTACCGACTTTAGGTATCTGTCCAGCTCCCTCCTGAAGGCAGTGAAGGTGAGTTGAATAAACTGTATCAACTTGGCAAGAATTATAGGAACTGTCAGTATCACTGGTGCTTATAAAAACAACCAAGAGAAAGTGATGAATTAGACACTTGGGTACCTTTATTGTGGAAATATTTTACCCAACTAGTGATTTCCTCGGTCCAGTACAGAGAAGAATCGTTGAAGAACAGAAGGAGTTTGAGGTAGTCAGTCCCTCAGTCTGGAGTCAACTCTAGGCTGAGAGACTGATTACCTCAAACTCCTGATCTTCAGCAATTCTCTGTGTTGGACTGAGGAAACCAATGGTTGGGCGAAACGTTTCCACAGTAAAGATACCCAAATTCTCTGAACCATTTATCTACAAGACAAATATATTTTCATACTTTAGACGGAAAATAGGCCTATGTTAGGCCTACTGTCCTGTATGGTTATGATGCTGATGTACGTAATGCAACAGTTGGAGAAGTTTACGACTTCATTTTGTAAATAATTGTAAATTTAAACCAGTTAAAGGAACGCAGTGTTGACGGCTCAGCTCAGGACAGGGAAGAAAACAGAGCTGGAACATACAGAGGTCATTTACAGCCCGCATAAAGCCAATAAAACGTGTAAATTACTGGGAGCGCATCAGAGTCCTTAATATGAACTCACTGGAGTGGAGGAGAGATACATGATAATACATACCTGAAAAGTACTTAAGGGCCTTGTCCCAAATCTGCACACTGCCATATTAACATACTGGAGAGAGAGATATGGGAATATGGGAGGAAGTGCAAAATAAGCCCGGTGAAAAGCAGGCACACGAAAAGAACATTGTATCAACATCCGTGCTTCCAGACTACACATCTTACCAGAGGATATCAGAAACACTGCTGGAACAAGTGTAGAAGCAGCAGTAGAGAGTGACCACCTTCTAGAGAGAATGGTCCCTAATCTGCATACGAAAACAAAAGACTGGGGAGACGGTGCAAAATATCCCCAGTGAAAAGTAGGGGCGCCATTGGTACACTAAGGGGAAACACAATAAGTGTCCGGGGCCCACGACTATTCAACAGCCTCCCACCAGTCATAAGTGAAATTACCAAAAGACCCCTGGCTGCCTTCAAGGGGGAGCTGGACAGATACTCAAAGTCGGTGCCGGATCAGCCGGGCTGTGGTTCGTACGTTGGAGTACGTGTGGCCAACAGTAACAGCTTGTTTGATAAGGCCCTGATCCACCGGGAGGCCTGGTCATGGGCTGGGCCGCGGGGGCGGCGATTCCCGGAATACCCTCTAGGTAGCCTCCAGTTAGACCTCAAAACTAAGTCTTCGAGGGCGATGGACTGATGACACCGTGTTTGCATCTCTACTGGTTTTACTGCCTCCTCTGTATTCTACTGGAGAAGCCTCCTGTGTAGGAGAAACACTTCGGAATAAAGATACCTAACTGCTGCACATTTGTCTTACTTGTGATGGATATGTAGGCCATCGGGCCGCCAGTAATAACAACCTGATTGACTAGGCTAACATCAGACAAGCCTGGTCCAGGGCCGGGCTCAGGGAGTAGAAAGACTCTCGAAAGATACAAAATAAAATCATAAGGACCTGATCAGGTAGTATAGGACCTGATTAAGTGGTGTAGGACCTGATCAGGTGGTGGAGGACCTGATCAGGTGGTGGAGGACCTGATCAGGCGGTGGATCCGTTGAAGAGGAGGGACGGAGGGAGGAAGAACTAGGTGCACTGGAGGAAGGAGGGGCGTAGATGCCTCCAGCAATGCCGGGAGGTGGGTCGGCAACCTCAGGAGTAACCCACCCTCCCTCGGCTCCTACCCTCCCTCAATCCCTCACACAATACCTCTCACTCCCTCATACTGCCTCACCCCCCTATCCCTCACACAATACCCCTCATTCCCTCCCACAGTACCTCTCGCTTTCTGCTGGAACGAAACCTTGAAAACCCGTGGCTACTGAACCCATAGTAGAATGCTTGATATCCTCATCACACTACTGGAGCTGTCATAGCTACCGAACCCATAGTGGAATATGTTAAAAATGGTTTAGAAAACAGATAAGCTGGAGAATTAGACACTTTGGCAGCAATTAGGAATCTTAATTGTGGAAACGTTTCGCCAACAAGTGGCTTCCTTAGTCCGGTACAGAGATGGATGGCGAACGATGAGGAGGGAGTGTGAGGTAATCGGTCCCTAAGCCTTGAGTCGATGTGTTCAGTCCATCAGTCCTGAGAAAAGTATAGCATATGCTCGGAGAAGTGGCTTATACACTGCAGTCAGGCGAGTTAAAGCAGGCGGAGGCGGAATCACCACTGGAAAAATCCACTAGTGTAGGTAGGTCATACTTATAGGTTAACCAAGCGTAGAAGAATTCCCTGTATCAAAACCCCAAGCTACTTCTCCGCACGTATGTTGTAGTTTTCTCAAGACTGATGGGCTGAACACATCGACTGAGCTGGGAGATTTCAATAGTGTCAGTCTGAGCTGGGAGATTACAGTAGTGGCCGCGGGGGCACCGACCTCCGGAAGCGAACACAGGTAACACTATTGAGGTCTCCCGGCTCAGACTGACAGAGTAACATTACAAGTCTTTGGTTGTTACAATGTAAGTATTAGAAGAAATATCCGCAGGCTACCTGTGTATTCCCAAGGTTGGAGCTATCACAAATAAGCTCCCAGGAAACTATCACAGATAACAAGGAAGCAGCACACTGTGGGAGCTCCCACGTTGAAACTATCATATATAACAAGGTAGCAGCACACTGTGAGAGCTCCCACGCTGTTACTATTTATTTATTTATTTTTTATTTGGACATGATACATAGTTGTACAAAGAAATATAGTGGTTGGGTGTACATGCCAAAAGCGCCTTGTATGCAGAGCATTATGGGCAGCTTAAAATTAACTTAAGATTAACTAAGCAATGATATATTCAGTGGTAAAAATTACAGTAAACAAATTACAACATGAAGTACAAATGAGTATTTCAATTAAGAAGCTTTATAGTGGTACAAATTTGTAGCATAACAATGTATAATATAATCGAATCAGATCGAGTAAAATCAATGATTTGTAGTGCAGAAACAGATCATATGGTCATTAGATGCGTTACTGTACATTCAAGAGAATGGAGTATTATATTAGGTAATGTAATTAAAAAAACATAGTTTGATAGGGTCACAGGTTATACATTTATGAGATTCAGTTATTCAGTATTTATTTAGTTGTGGCTGAGTTACCTGGAGGTTACCTGGAGGTTACCTGGAGGTTACCTGGAGGTTACCTGGAGGTTATTCCTGGGATCAACGCCCCCGCGGCCCGGTACATGTCCAGGCCTCCCGATGAATCAGGGCCTGATCAACTAGGCTGTTACTGCTGGCCGCACACAGTCCAACATACGAGCCACAGCCCGGCTGATCCGGCACTGACTTTAGGTATCTGTCCAGCTCTCTCTTGAAGGCAGCCAGGGGCTTATTGGCAATTCCCCTAATGCTTGATGGGAGGCTGTGGAACAGTCTTGGGCCCAGGACACTTATGGTGTTTTCCCTTAGTGTACCACCCATGGCCCTCCAAAATTACAACTACTGATGCCAATAACAAAATCCCCCCAACAAACACAGAATACAACCTCGTTCATATTTGCTAATATACAGGGCCTTAAGCCATCCACCAACAACAAAATACCTTTTATCAGTGGACTTCTAGAGGAGTCTAATGCAATGTTTGCAGCCTTCACAGAGACTCGCACAAAATATCACTTTGACAGTGAAATATGGATAAGTGGTTACAACCTTTTTAGATGCGACAGAATGAACAATGGATCCAAACCAGTGCCTTGAAAGGATCAACTTCCTGGTAGCCGAAGCATGTTCTAGGCATATTCCCCTAAGAAAGAAGAAGAGCAGGAGTAAACTGGAGAGAAAAAGACGCTCCCTCTACAGAAGACGACGAAGAGTCACTGAGCTCCTCAGGAGTGCTAGAATATCTGATACACGAAAGGAGGCGCTGACCAGGGAAGTGGAAACTATCGAACTTAAGCTAAATGACTCTTACAGGAACCAGGAGAGGCAGGAGGAGCTTAAAGCTATTAGTGAAATTGAAAGAAATTCAAAATATTTCTTTTCATATGCCAAAAACAAGGCAAATACCACATCTAGTATCGGGCCCTTACTCAGACAGGATGGGACTTACACAGATGACAACAAGGAAATGAGTGAAATATTGAAATCCCAGTACGACTCTGTGTTTAGTGAACCACTAATCGGTCTGAGGATCGACGACCCAAATGATTTCTTCATGAATGAGCCTCAAAACTCCATAAATGTATGCCAGATTTCCGACATTACCCTAACTCCGATAGATTTCGAAAAAGCCATTGACAACATGCCTATGCACTCAGCCCCGGGCCCAGACTCGTGGAACTCTGTTTTCATTAAGAACTGCAAGAAACCCCTCTCGCGTGCCCTAAGTACACTATGGAGGAGGAGCTTGGACATGGGTGAAATTCCACAGTCACTTAAAACAACGGATATAGCCCCACTCCATAAAGGTGGCAGCAAAGCATTAGCTAAGAACTATAGACCAATAGCTCTGACGTCCCACATCATAAAAATCTTTGAAAGAGTGCTAAGAAGCAGGATTGCAAATCACCTGGATTCCCAAAATCTGCACAATCCAGGGCAACATGGGTTCAGGGCAGGTCGCTCCTGCCTCTCACAACTACTGGATCACTATGACATGGCCTTGGATGCACTGGAAGAAAATCAGAATGCAGATGTAATATACACAGACTTTGCAAAAGCATTTGACAAATGCGATCATGGCGTAATAGCCCATAAAATACGTGCTAAAGGAATAACTGGGAAAGTGGGGAGATGGATCTTCAACTTCCTAACAAATCGAACACAAAGAGTAGTGGTCAACAGAGTTAAATCGGAGGCTGCCATAGTGAAGAGCTCTGTTCCACAAGGCACAGTACTCGCCCCCATCTTATTCCTTATCCTCATATCAGACATAAACAGAGATATACACCACAGCACCGTATCATCCTTTGCGGATGATACTAGGATCTGCATGAGGCTGTCATCTGCTGAGGACGCGGTTAACCTCCAAGAAGATATAAACAAAGTTTTCCAGTGGGCAACGGTAAACAATATGATGTTCAATGAGGACAAATTCCAACTACTCCGTTATGGAAAACTGGAGGAGATAATAACTAGAACAGAGTATACTACTGACTCCGGCCATACAATAGAGCGGAAAAATAATGTAAGGGACCTGGGAGTAGTAATGTCTGAGGATCTCACTTTCAAGGATCACAACAGTGCCACGATCGCACGTGCAAAGAAAATGATAGGATGGATAATGAGAACTTTCAAAACGAGAGATGCCAAGCCCATGATGATCCTTTTCAAATCACTTGTTCTCTCTAGGCTGGAATACTGCTGTACATTAACATCTCCATACAAAGCAGGTGAAATCGCAGATCTAGAGAGTGTACAGAGATCCTTTACTGCACGTATAAGTTCTGTCAAGCACCTTAACTACTGGGAACGCTTGGAAGCACTTGACTTGTACTCGTTGGAACGCAGGAGGGAGAGATATATCATAATCTACACTTGGAAAATCTTGGAAGGAATGGTCCCAAATCTGCACACAGAAATCACTCCCTACGAAAGTAAAAGACTGGGCAGGCGATGCAAAATGCCGCCAATAAAAAGTAGGGGCGCCATTGGTACACTAAGAGAAAACACCATAAGTGTCCGGGGCCCAAAACTGTTCAACAGCCTCCCATCAAGCATTAGGGGAATTGCCAATAAACCCCTGGCTGCCTTCAAGAGAGAGCTGGACAGATACCTAAAGTCAGTGCCGGATCAGCCGGGCTGTGGCTCGTACGTCGGACTGCGTGCGGCCAGCAGTAACAGCCTAGTTGATCAGGCCCTGATCCATCGGGAGGCCTGGTCATGGACCGGGCCGCGGGGGCGTTGATCCCCGGAATAACCTCCAGGTAACCTCCAGGTAACCATTGCTTGACAGAACTTATACGTGCAGTAAAGGATCTCTGTACACTCTCTAGATCTGCGATTTCACCTGCTTTGAATGGAGATGTTAATGTACAGCAGTATTCCAGCCTAGAGAGAACAAGTGATTTGAAAAGGATCATCATTGGCTTGGCATCTCTCGTTTTGAACGTTCTCATTATCCATCCTATCATTTTCTTTGCACGTGCGATCGTGGCACTGTTGTGATCCTTGAAAGTGAGATCCTCAGACATTACTACTCCCAGGTCCCTTACATTATTTTTCCGCTCTATTGTATGGCCAGAGTCTGTAGTATACTCTGTTCTAGTTATTATCTCCTCCAGTTTTCCATAACGGAGTAGTTGGAATTTGTCCTCATTGAACATCATATTGTTTACCGTTGCCCACTGGAAAACTTTGTTTATATCTTCTTGGAGGTTAACCGCGTCCTCAGCAGATGACAGCCTCATGCAGATCCTAGTATCATCCGCAAAGGATGATACGGTGCTGTGGTGTATATCTCTGTCTATGTCTGATATGAGGATAAGGAATAAGATGGGGGCGAGTACTGTGCCTTGTGGAACAGAGCTCTTCACTATGGCAGCCTCCGATTTAACTCTGTTGACCACTACTCTTTGTGTTCGATTTGTTAGGAAGTTGAAGATCCATCTCCCCACTTTCCCAGTTATTCCTTTAGCACGTATTTTATGGGCTATTACGCCATGATCGCATTTGTCAAATGCTTTTGCAAAGTCTGTGTATATTACATCTGCATTCTGATTTTCTTCCAGTGCATCCAAGGCCATATCATAGTGATCCAGTAGTTGTGAGAGGCAGGAGCGACCTGCCCTGAACCCATGTTGCCCTGGATTGTGCAGATTTTGGGAATCCAGGTGATTTGCAATCCTGCTTCTTAGCACTCTTTCAAAGATTTTTATGATGTGGGACGTCAGAGCTATTGGTCTATAGTTCTTAGCTAATGCTTTGCTGCCACCTTTATGGAGTGGGGCTATATCCGTTGTTTTAAGTGACTGTGGAATTTCACCCATGTCCAAGCTCCTCCTCCATAGTGTACTTAGGGCACGCGAGAGGGGTTTCTTGCAGTTCTTAATGAAAACAGAGTTCCACGAGTCTGGGCCCGGGGCTGAGTGCATGGGCATGTTGTCAATGGCTTTTTCGAAATCTATTTCGAAATGTCGGAAATCTGGCATACATTTATGGAGTTCTGAGGCTCATTCATGAAGAAATCATTTGGGTCGTCGATCCTCAGACCGATTAGTGGTTCACTAAACACAGAGTCGTACTGGGATTTCAATATTTCACTCATTTCCTAGGTAATGAATTCCAGATTTTTGGGCCTTTTATGCGAATTGAATTTTTACATAGTGTGAGATGGACACGAGGAACATCAAAGAGTGATCTGTACCTTGTGTTATGGTCATGTGTTCTGTTGAGGTTGATAAGGAGAAGTTTGACGGGAGGGTTTATATCCGAGTTTAGTGTTCTATATATGTAGTAGGCACAATAATAAGTATGGATGTTTTGTATGGCACACTGTGAGAGCTCCCACATAGTAACAATGCTTTCCTATTCTATACATTTCAAGCAGTGGTCATACATTTCAAGCAGTGGTCTATTATTGACTACTGATTGGTGGTGTACCACGCTACTCTCTCCAGTTTTCAAGAATAAGAACCTCTGAAAACAGTTCTCTGTGGCCCAGAGGACGTGAACTACTTCAGAGTCAAAGATTTATTTCCACAGAGCTGGATGACATTTGGTTGAGCATGCAGAAAGCCCATTGTTGTGATGTGTTTTCTTGGGCAAGAAACCATATAAGTTATTTATTTTTATAGACTCTCTAATCATTATAATCAATAAATAATATCGTCTCTGTATCTAAGGGAGAAAAATGACAATACATATATATTGAAAATGGTACATTGTCAAGAAATAACAGTCATTTCTTCAACCTGGAAAATTAATTAAGATTCAGATTACTTATTTCTGCATGACACAGTGTTTATATAGAGATGGATGACATTTAGGTGGTCATGCAGAAAGTCTCAACTACTTGGGGCAAACTTAAGTCTGTGTTAAGACTAAATAAGGTTTGTATATATGGTCTCTAAGTGATTGTAGCAATAAATTTAGGAATTGCAATGGGTTTAGTGCTCGGTTATTATTATAATACTCAGGACCCGTTGAGAAAGACGTCCAATGCTCAAGCCTTCCTACAGGTTTACCTGGAGTTTACCTGGAGAGAGTTCCGGGGGTCAACGCCCCCGCGGCCCGGTCTGTGACCAGGCCTCCTGGTGGATCAGAGCCTGATCAACCAGGCTGTTGCTGCTGGCTGCACGCAAACCAACGTACGAGCCACAGCCCTGCTGATCAGGAACTGACTTTAGGTGCTTGTCCAGTGCCAGCTTGAAGACTGCCAGGGGTCTGTTGGTAAACCCCCTTATGTGTGCTGGGAGGCAGTTGAACAGTCTCGGGCCCCTGACACTTATTGTATGGTCTCTTAACGTGCTAGTGACACCCCTGCTTTTCATTGGGGGGATGGTGCATCGTCTGCCAAGTCTTTTGCTTTCGTAGTGAGTGATTTTCGTGTGCAAGTTCGGTACTAGTCCCTCTAGGATTTTCCAGGTGTATATAATCATGTATCTCTCCCTCCTGCGTTCCAGGGAATACAGGTTTAGGAACCTCAAGCACTCCCAGTAATTGAGGTGTTTTATCTCCGTTATGCGCACCGTGAAAGTTCTCTGTACATTTTCTAGGTCGGCAATTTCACCTGCCTTGAAAGGTGCTGTTAGTGTGCAGCAATATTCCAGCCTAGATAGAACAAGTGACCTGAAGAGTGTCATCATGGGCTTGGCCTCCCTAGTTTTGAAGGTTCTCATTATCCATCCTGTCATTTTTCTAGCAGCTGCGATTGATACAATGTTATGGTCCTTGAAGGTGAGATCCTCCGACATGATCACTCCCAGGTTTAATAATAATAATAATAATAATAATAATAATAATAATAATAATAATAATAATAATAATAATAATAATAATAATAACAATAATAATATATTAATAATCATCTTTATTTCTACAAGTAGATGATACAACTTATACAGACTATAGCTGACATCACTGACATAATATATAGAAAGCCGCTTACTATGCAGAGCATTTCGGGTAAACTTTAGCCCAGGACTAATACAACAATACCTAACTGATTGTTTATATATCCTTACATACGAGGGCGTCGTACTCTGTTTTGCTGATGTCTGTTAATGAAGAAAATGAATTGTCGACAAATTTTCCTGAGTCTAAGTGAACCTTTTGTGTGTATACTCACCTGTTTGTGGTTGCAGGGGTTGATTCACAGCTCATGGACCCGCCTCTTCGCTGGTCGTTATTGTGTCGTCAGGTCAATTTCCATTAACCTATCCTCATAGGTCATACCCCTTAGCTCTGGGACTAGTCTCGTTGCAAATCTTTGCACTTTCTCTAGTTTCCTGACGTGCTTGGTCAGATGTGGGTTCCAAACTGGTGCTGCATACTCCAATATGGGCCTGACGTACATGGTGTACAGAGTCCTGAGCGATTCCTTACTGAGATGTCGGAATGGCATTCTTAGGTTTGCTAGGCGCCATATGCTGCAGCACTTATTTGGGCGATGTGCGCCTCAGGAGATATGCTCGGTATTATACTCACCCCAAGATCCCTTTCCTTGAGTGAGGTTTATAGTCTTTGCCCCAACCTAGACTGTACTCTGTCTGAGGTCTTCTTTTCCCTTCCCCCAATCTTCATGACTTTGCAATCGGTGGGGCTGAATTCATGGAGCCAGTTTCTGGACTAGGCCTGCAGCCTGTCCAGATCCCTTTGTAGTCCTGCCTGGTCCTCCTCCGATTGAATTTTTCTCAATAACTTCACATAGTCTGCAAACAGGGACACTTCTGAGTCTATTCCTTCCGTCATGTCATTCACATTTACCAGAAACAGCACCGGTCCTAGGACTGATACCTATGGAACCCCGCTCGAGGAAGGTGCCTACTCTGACACCTCGTCAAGTAGTATGACTCGCTGACGTCTTCCTGTCAGGTATTCTCTGATCTGTATTCGCCTAATTGTACTCACCTACTTGTGGCTGCAGGGGTCGATTCACAGCTCCAGGACCTGCCTCTTCACTGGTCGCTACTAGGTCTCTCCTGCTCCATGAGCTTTATCACACCTCTTCTTAGAGCTATGTATGGATCCTACCTCCACTACATAACTTTCCAGACTATTCCACTTCGTGACATCCCTATGGCTGAATAAATACTTTCTAACATTCCTGTGACTCCTGTGACTCATGGGTTTAGAACAGGTCGCTCCTGTCTGTCTCAACTATTGGATCACTACGACAAGGTCCTAGATGCACTAGAAGACAAAAAAAATGCAGATGTAATATATACAGACTTTGCAAAAGCCTTCGACAAGTGTGACCATGGCGTAATAGCGCACAAAATGCGTGCTAAAGGAATAACAGGAAAAGTCGGTCGATGGATCTATAATTTCCTCACTAACAGAACACAGAGAGTAGTCGTCAACAGAGTAAAGTCCGAGGCAGCTACGGTGAAAAGCTCTGTTCCACAAGGCACAGTACTCGCTCCCATCTTGTTCCTCATCCTCATATCCGACATAGACAAGGATGTCAGCCACAGCACCGTGTCTTCCTTTGCAAATGACACCTGAATCTGCATGACAGTGTCTTCCATTGCAGACACTGCAAGGCTCCAGGCGGACATCAACCAAATCTTTCAGTGGGCTGCAGAAAACAATATGAAGTTCAACGATGAGAAATTTCAATTACTCAGATATGGTAAACACGAGGAAATTAAATCTTCATCAGAGTACAAAACAAATTCTGGCCACAAAATAGAGCAAAACACCAACGTCAAAGACCTGGGAGTGATCATGTCGGAGGATCTCACCTTCAAGGACCATAACATTGTATCAGTGTTCAGTGGTCAGTCGTCACGTGAGGTCACAGACCCTGAGCTGCTTTGGGGATTAGCGTGGACGGTTACAAAGCATGGCTTGCTTCTGCAGTGTTTTAAAAACTGAGGTTGGAGAGTTGAAGGAGGAGGTCTTGCTTCTCCAGGAGGAGATTAGGAGGCTGAAGGTCCACCTCAATGGGCCTGGGAGAGAGTGTGAGGTGGTTGGAGATGTGGGGAATGAGGCTTCTAGCAGTGAGGTGCAGTCTGTCTCTCACTGTGAGGAGGCTGTAGGTGGGGAGGTAGCAACGGCTACCAGCAGTGAGGTGTCCGCCAGCACCTGCTACAAGTGGCGAGTTGTTCACAGTAATGGGAGGCGCATCAGAGTAAGGAAAGTTAAGAGTGAAGATCTGAAGGTAGGAAATCGCTTCTCTGTTCTCCAGGATGAATGTACTTCAGTGGCCAGTGAAGGTAAGGGTACTACTGCCCCTGCTAATGAAGGTAAGCGCATTCTTGTGGTTGGTGACTCTCAGGTAAGATATGTTGACCGTGCTTTTTGTAATAGGAATAAGAAGATGAGAGATAGAGTGTGCTTCCCTGGAGCTGGTGTTGGGGACATTGTCAACAGACTGGATAATATCATGTCAGGTAATGGGAACAAGCCCATTATCTGTCTCAGTGCTGGTGGAAATGATATTGGGAAGGGTAGGAGAGAAGAGCTGCTAGATAAGTACAGGTCAGCTATAGATTTCATTAAGTCTAAGGGAGGGATCCCAATCATATGTAGCATCTTGCCTAGAAGGGGAGTAGGAAATGAATGGTTGTCTAGGGCAATTGGTGTAAATTGCTGGCTAGACAGATTTATTTATTTATTTATTTATTTATAATTTGCGCACACATACAGAGGTACAAAAAAAAATACAGATAAGAGCAGCATGCCAAAGCCACTTATACTATGCATAGCATTACGGGCTGGCTTAAAATTAACTTAAGATTAACTAAGCAATGATGAAATCAGTGATAAAACATTAATGTAAACAGATTACTATAAAGCACAAGTGAGTATTACAAAGACAGGTCATATGGTTGCATGCATTGTTGTACATTCAGTAGAATGGAGTATTCTGTTAGGTAGTGTATTTAAAAAATAATAAAGTTAGATTGGGTTTTAGGTTTAACATTTATGTGATATAATTGTGAGAAACATTTAAGATATACAATTTATAAGGTTCAGTTATTCAGTATTTATTTGGTTTTGGGTGAGTAAGTGATCTTTGAGAAGAGACTTGAATTTATAAACAGGTAGTGTTTCTTTTATATTTACAGGTAATGAATTCCAGATTTTAGGGCCTTTTATGTGCATTGAGTTTTTGCATAGCGTGAGATGGACACGAGGAACATCAAAGAGTGATCTGTGCCTTGTGTTATGGTCATGTGTTCTGTTGAGGTTGGCAAGGAGATGTTTGAGGGGAGGGTTAATATCAGAGTTAAGTGTTCTATGTATGTAATAGGTGCAGTAATAAGTATGGATGTTTTGTATGGTGAGTAGGTTTAGTGTATTGAATATTGGTGGAGTGTGCTGCCTGTAGTGAGAATTTGTTATCATTCTAACTGCAGCCTTTTGTTGGGTAATTAGTGGTCTGAGATGGTTACTTGTTGTTGAGCCCCATGCACAAATTCCATAGGTGAGATAGGGGTAAATAAGAGAGTGATATAGGGCCAGGAGGGCTGACTGTGGAGCATAGTACCGTATCTTCGATAGTATGCCTACAGTCTTGGAAATTTTCTTAGAAATTTGTTGTATATGTGTATGAAATTTGAGTCTATTATCAAGGTGGATTCCTAAGAATTTTCCCTCTGTTAGCTTTGTGATAGGTGATCCGTTTATCATTATGTTAAGAGGGACATCTGTAGCTCTGTTACCAAACTGAATGAAGTAGGTTTTGTCAATGTTTAGTGTAAGTTTGTTAGTCCTCATCCAGGTAGATATTTTCTGTAATTCGGTATTTACAGTATTGGCTAGCGTGACTGGGCTCGGGTGGGAGAAGACGTATGTAGTGTCATCTGCAAATAGTGTGGGTTTGAGTAATTGCGAAGCATTTGGTAGGTCATTTATGTATAGGAGAAAGAGAAGAGGGCCAAGGACACTTCCCTGTGGGACACCAACTGTAATTGGTTGTGCAGAAGAGTTTGCCCCATTTGCGTACACATATTGGCTTCTGTTGCTGAGGTATGACTTGAGGTAGTTGAGGGAGTGCCCTCTTATACCATAGTGTGACAATTTTACGTGGAGCAAGTCATGGTCAACTGTATCAAAAGCTTTACGTAAGTCAATGAAGATCCCCAGTGGGACTTCTTTTTTCTCTATTGCAGTGTATATATGTTCTAGCATGTGTATAATAGCATCATTAGTATTTTTATTAGGCCTGAATCCAAATTGGCAGGGGTTGAGTATGTTTTGGGAGATAAGGTAGGAGTAGATTCGTTTATGAATTAATTTTTCGAAGATTTTTGAGAGAGGGTGTAAGTTGGATATTGGCCTATAGTTATTCAACTCTGTTTGGTCTCCTCCTTTGTGGATCGGGGTGACCCTTGCTATTTTGAGTACTGTAGGGAAGGTGGAGGATTCAATGGATTTGTTAAAGAGTGTTGCAATGATTGGTGATAGCACTTGTGACACTTTTTTGTATATAAAGGGTGGTAAGGTATTTAAATCTCCTGCCTTGTTTTTTAGTGCGTTGATAATAAGGGAGACTTCGTATGGGTTAGTCGGAGCTAGGAACAGTGTGTTCGGGTAGTTGCCGGTGAGGTAGTCATTTGGTGGGGTATCTGAGCTTGGGATTTTATTGGCAAGGTTTTGTCCTATAGTGGAGAAGAAATCATTGAGTCTGTTTGCTGTTTCTGTTGGTGGGAGTTGGGGTTCATCTGATTTTGCTAATTTTATTTCGCTATTTCGTGATATCTTTTTTGTTCCCAGAATTTCTGATAGGGTTTTCCAGGTCTTTTTTATATCACCTCGTAAGTTGGATAATCTGTTCTCATAATACAATTTTTTTGCCCTTCTTATCAGGCTGGTTAGGATTGACGAGTAACGTTTTGTTTGGTCTCTGGTTATGTGACCCATTCTGTACTGTTTTTCATATTGGTGTTTTGTATTTATGGATTTGAGAATGCTGGGTGTTAGCCAGGGACTGTTCAGTCTCTTAGCTGTCATCTGTTTAGTTTTTTTAGGGCAGTGCTTGTTATAGAGGTATTGGGTCTTTTTTAGAAAATTATTAATACATTCGTCAATATCTGTATAGATTTCTAGCTCAGTGTGCCAGTCAATGTTTGCTACTGCTGTTGTGAAGTTATTAATGGCTGCCTCATTGTGAAGTCTGAAGGTGACTTTAGTAGTGTCTTGGGGTAATTTACCAAGAGTTGTTATGAGGAAAGTAGGGTAGTGGTCTGTGGTATTATCTGTAATTATGCCTGATTTTAAAGGGGATATGGTGTTGGTCCAGATGTGGTCAAGTAGGGAAACACTAGTCTCTGTAACTCTTGTAGGTTTTGTTACTGTTGGTAGCAACATACAGTTACTCATTGTGTTTGTGAATTCAGTAACGTGTGGGTCCTGGTCTTGCAGGAGATTTATATTGAAGTCACCTGAGAGTAGTAAGTGATCTTTGTTCATGCGTGCATCAGTTATCATACTTCCTAGGTTTTGACTAAATTGGCTAATGTTTGACTGTGGAACTCTGTAGATGTTTATCAATGTGAGAGGTTTTTGTAGGTATTTGGATTTGAATTTGGCTATTATATATTCCCCATGTTCATCCCTTGTGCAAGTATTAGTGATACATTCTAGTTGGTCTGAGTAGTATATGGCTGTGCCACCCCCTTGTTGGTCTGGCCTACAGTTGTGTATGGCTGTGTAACCAGGAATGGCATAGACATCTGTACTATCAGGCTTTAGCCAGGTTTCAGTTAGTGTAATGATGGACATATTGGCATGTAAGGAATTTAGTAATGCTATGAGGTCATCGTAATGCTTGCTTAAAGATCTGATATTGTAGTTAAAGATAGTTATGTTGTTGTTGGCACTGAGAAGTGCCTTTGATTGTTCTGCAGTGTAGTAATTACAGTAACTGTTTGATTCATTTAAGTCATTAAATAAGAGGTTGGTATCAGGATCAATGCTTGTAATCATAAGATTTGTAGTGAATCTATAGTTAGAATTAAGTATAAAACAAAGTAAATAGTCTTAAGCTAAAAAATAGCACCTGAATTATTTAACAAATGTAAAATAATGAGCTAAGGTAGTTTTTTCTATTTTTTTTTTTTTTTTTTTTTTTTTTTTTTTAAGCTAAAATAAAGGAGACAATATAAAAGGGACTAATACAAATAAAGTGATGATCAAATAATGGAGCTTGGGAATATGATAGTAGGTAGTACTATAAAGGTAATTCTTTAAAGTTAGAATTATAAATAAAAATAATATAAAAGGGACTAATATAAGTTGTGGTGAACAATAAAGTGGTAATCAAATAATGAGCTTTGGAATATAATGGCAAAATTGTGAACTTATTCTACTTTAGCACCTGAGAATAGCACCTTGATTATTTTAACAATTGTGAATATATAAACTAGGGTAGTTATATAAAGCTAAAATAAAGGAGAAAATATATAAGGGACTAAAATTAAGTAATGGTAAACAAAGTTAAATGGACAGATGGTCACTATGAAATAATATTGGTTTAGGAGTAAGATCTGATTTGTAATATTAAATAAATTGAGCAGTTTATTGCACAATAAAAGTAAAAAAAATGAGGTAGTTGGTACTAGCTAGCAAAAGATAGTTTTGGTACTTGCAAAAAAGTAATTGGAATATACACTAATTGCATACACAATGAAAAGTGACTAAAAAACAAGTAGTGATAAACAAAATTAAATGGACAGGTAAGAATAATGAATATTATTAATTTGGAGTAAGATTTGACTTGTAATTTAAAATTATGAGCAATTAATAGCAGTAAGAAAGAAGTATAGAGTATTGGAGGTAGTTGGCATTAGCTAGTGATGAAAAATAATAAAAATAATAATGCACAATATAATAGTAACGTACACTATATGCACCACACGTATATATGTATTAAGGGCACTTATCTAATCTGTTACAGAAATGTCCGCTTTTCTAAGGAAGGTAGAGAAATCATGTTCGTTTGAGATGGTATATTGTTGTCCTGTTGATGTTTTACTAGGAATGTGTGGACTGTTTATTATAACTAGGAATGTGTTGACTGTTTATTATAACTGCATCAGACAACTTATCTTGTTCAGTTTTGTCGTCTTGGAAATCAAGGTATTCATTTAGTCGAGTGTGCATGTTCTGATTCCAGTCCTTGATTGCTTCTTCAACCTTCATATTTATTGTTGTTATTTGCTCAGTGTGACTGGCTATAGCTGCTTTTAGAGTATTTTCTGTGTCAACACTTCCCGATGTAATCTTCTCTTCAAGGTTTTGGATCTTATTCTCGAGGTTGGTTATCTTGGAATCTCGTCGCTCGAGTGCTGCTTTGATATCTTTGATTTCATTTTCTAGAGCAACGATGTAGTCCTTGATATTGTCAGGAATAATCGTACCTGAGTTATCATGGATGAATCCTTTGAAGGGAGTGGAGTTGGAGGGGGAGTCAGCCATGTTTGTTGTTGTTATTGTTGTTCCTTGGGTGGCGGCGGAGAGAGGGGTTGATGATACACTGGCGTCCTGCTGGGTAGACAAGTTGAGTTCTAGGGTCCTTGCTGTTATTCTTTTATTACTGGTGTTGTGTCTTCTGCGATATCCTTTCATAGTATCACTGAAGTAGATACTGTGTAGCAATGGAGGAGAAGGCTTGTTTTCTCGGAGCTTGGGTTAAGTGGTTGTCTGGCAGCGGAGGCAGTGTTTGGGTTAGCAGGGCTGTCTTCCTTAGATCTTCTAATTTTGTCAAGATTTGGGTTACATTCTTAGTATTCTTGGGTCATGTTGTGGTCTACGTGGGTTCATGCAAGTGCAGGAAACATAGATATTATTGCTATAACAGAGACCTGGCTCAATCTGAAAGATAGAGAGATGCCCTCTGAATGTCACATACAAGGCTATAAATTATTCCACACTGACAGGGTCAACAGGAAAGGTGGTGGAGTAGCGATGTATGTCAGAGACAATTTAAATTGTTGTGTTAGACAAGATATTAAATTAGAAGCGTCAGCCACTGAATCTGTTTGGTTACAGCTTCTCGAGGGCCGAGAAAAACTAATTTTGGGTGTGATTTACAGGGCCCCAAATCTTGATAGGGAGTGCAGTAAACTTCTATGGGACGAAATTCGTAAGGCATCTACATACGAAAATGTTGTGCTAATGGGAGATTTCAACTATAGACAGATTGACTGGAGCAATTTGACAGGAAATTTAGAGTCGGGTGACTTTCTTGATACGATCCAGGATTGTTTTTTAAAACAGTTTGTGACAGAGCCAACTAGGGGAAATAACCTCCTTGACTTGGTTCTTGCCAGTAGGGAAACACTAATTAATAATCTTGAGGTTAATGATGAGCTTGGGGAGAGTGATCACAAATCACTCAGTTTTAACATATCATGGAATTCCCCTAATAATGGCAATCAAGTCTCCGTCCCTGACTTTCGCTTGGCTGATTTCATAGGACTGAAAAATTACTTAGGTGGGCTGAACTGGAATGACCTGACTAAGGGTCAGGTAGGTGGTGATGGTTGCCGATATGATGCTTTCCAGGGCATAGTTCTAGCTGCTCAGTCAAATTATGTTCCAAATAGGGAAATCAGATCAAACAAAAATGATCCTAAATGGATGAACAATAGATTAAAATATCTGATTGGTCAAAAGAGAGGCATATATAGGCAAATCAAAAGAGGAGAGGGGCAATTAAGAAATCGATATATTCAGTTAAAGAGAGAAATAAAAAAGGGAATTAGAAAAGCAAAAAGAGATTATGAGGTTAAAGTTGCAAGAGAATCGAAGACTAACCCAAAAGGATTCTTTCAGGTATACAGAAGTAAGATCAGGGACAAGATAGGCCCACTCAAAAGTTCCTCGGGTCAGCTCACTGACAGTGATAAGGAAATGTGTAGAATTTTTAACACATACTTCCTCTCAGTTTTTACACAGGAGGATACCAGCGATATTCCAGTAATGATAAATTATGTAGAACAGGACGATAATAAACTGTGCACTATTAGGGTCACAAGTGACATGGTCCTTAGGCAAATAGATAAATTAAAACCTAACAAATCCCCAGGCCCTGATGAACTGTATGCAAGGGTTCTAAAGGAATGTAAAGAGGAGCTTAGCACACCTTTGGCTAATCTTTTCAACATATCACTACAAACTGGCATGGTGCCAGATAAGTGGAAAATGGCAAATGTGATACCTATTTTCAAAACAGGTGACAGGTCCTTAGCTTCGAACTATAGACCAATAAGCCTAACCTCCATAGTGGGAAAATTTATGGAATCAATAATTGCCGAGGCAGTTCGTAGCCACCTTGAAAAGCATAAATTAATCAACGAATCTCAGCATGGTTTTACAAAGGGGCGTTCCTGCCTTACGAATTTATTAACTTTTTTCACTAAGGTATTTGAGGAGGTAGATCATGGTAATGAATATGATATTGTGTATATGGACTTCAGTAAGGCTTTTGACAGGGTCCCACATCAGAGACTATTGAGGAAAATTAAAGCACATGGAATAGGAGGAGAAATTTTTTCCTGGATAGAGGCATGGTTGACAAATAGGCAGCAGAGAGTTTGCATAAATGGGGAGAAATCAGAGTGGGGAAGCGTCACGAGCGGTGTTCCACAGGGGTCAGTGTTGGGCCCCCTGCTGTTCACAATCTACATAAACGACATAGATGAGGGCATAAAGAGCGACATCGGCAAGTTTGCCGATGACACCAAAATAGGCCGTCGAATTCATTCTGACGAGGACATTCGAGCACTCCAGGAAGATTTGAATAGACTGATGCAGTGGTCGGAGAAGTGGCAGATGCAGTTTAATATAGACAAATGCAAAGTTCTAAATGTTGGACAGGACAATAACCATGCCACATATAAACTAAATAATGTAGATCTTAATATTACGGATTGCGAAAAAGATTTAGGAGTTCTGGTTAGCAGTAATCTGAAACCAAGACAACAGTGCATAAGTGTTCGCAATAAAGCTAATAGAATCCTTGGCTTCATATCAAGAAGCATAAATAATAGGAGTCCTCAGGTTGTTCTTCAACTCTATACATCCTTGGTTAGGCCTCATTTAGATTATGCTGCACAGTTTTGGTCACCGTATTACAGAATGGATATAAATTCTCTGGAAAATGTACAAAGGAGGATGACAAAGATGATCCCATGTATCAGAAACCTTCCCTATGAGGATAGACTAAGGGCCCTGAAACTGCACTCTCTAGAAAGACGTAGAATTAGGGGGGATATGATTGAGGTGTATAAATGGAAGACAGGAATAAATAAAGGGGATGTAAATAGTGTGCTGAAAATATCTAGCCTAGACAGGACTCGCAGCAATGGTTTTAAGTTGGAAAAATTCAGATTCAGGAAGGATATAGGAAAGTACTGGTTTGGTAATAGAGTTGTGGATGAGTGGAACAAACTCCCAAGTACCGTTATAGAGGCCAGAACGTTGTGTAGCTTTAAAAATAGGTTGGATAAATACATGAGTAGATGTGGGTGGGTGTGAGTTAGACCTGATAGCTTGTGCTAACAGGTCGGTTGCCGTGTTCCTCCCTTAAGTCAATGTGACCTGACCTGACTAGGTTGGGTGCATTGGCTTAAGCCGGTAGGAGACTTGGACCTGCCTCGCATGGGCCAGTAGGCCTTCTGCAGTGTTCCTTCGTTCTTATGTTCTTATGTCCCTATCTCTCCTGTCTTCCAGTATCGTGAGGTCAATTTCCCTGAACCTCTCCTTGTAGGCCATACCCCTTAGCTCCGGGACTAGTCTTGTTGCAAACCTTTGCACTTTCTCTAATTTCCTTATGTGCTTGGCTAGGTGTGGGTTCCAAACTGGTGCTACATACTCCATTATGGCCTAACATACACAGTGTACAGGGTCCTGAACAATTCCTTATTGAGATGTCGGAATGCTATTTTTAGGTTTGCTACTCGCCCATATGTTGCAGCAGTTATTTGGTTGATGTGCGCCTCAGGAGATGTGCCCGGTGTTAAGCTTGCCCCAAGATCATTTTCCTTGAGTGAAGTTTGTAGTCTCTGGCCCCCTAGACTGTACTCTGTTTGTTGTCTTCTTTCGCCCTTCCCCAATCTTCATGACTTTGTAATTGGTGGGGTTGAACTCCAAGAGCCAGTTTCTGGACCCGGCCTGTAGCCTGTCTAGATCCCTTCGTAGTTCTTCCTGGTCCTCGTTCGATTAAATTCTTCTCATCAACTTCACATCATCTGCAAACAGGAACACTTCTGAGTCTATTCTTTCCGTCTTGTCATTCACATGTATCAGAAACAGCACCGGTCCTAGGACTGACTCCTGTGGAACCACTCATCACAGGCGCCCACTCTGACACCTTGTCATGTACCATGACTCGCTGTTGTCTTCCTGACAGGTATTCCATTGCAGTACCTTCCTTTTTATCCCTGCCTGGCCCTCCAGCTTTTGTACTAATTTCTTGTGTGGAACTATGTCAAATGCCTTCTTACAGTCCAAGAAAATGCAGTCTACCCAGCCCTCTTTCTCTCTCTTGTCTTACTGCTGTCACTCTGTCACAGAACTCCAGTAGGTTTGTGACACAGGATTTCCCTTCCCTGAAATGCTGTTGTCGTTGATAAGCTCATTCCTTTCTAGGTGCTCCACCACTCTTCTGATAATCTCCATGACTTACATGTCAGTGACACTGGTCTGTAGTTTACGCTGCATGTCTGTCTCTTTTTTTGAGAACTGGGACTACATTTGCTGTCTTTCATACCTCAGGCAGTTGCCCTGTTTCGAAAGATGTGTTGAAGAATGTTGTCAGTGGTACATAGAGCAACTCTGCTCCGTCTCTCATGACCCATGGAAAAATGTTGTCCAGCCCCACCTAGCTTGCGTAGCAGGCTCTTCACCTCCTCTTCAGTTGTATGTATTGTGTCCAGCACTTGATGATGTACTCAACCTCTCCGTCTTTCTGGAGTCCCTTCTGTCTCCTCTGTGAATACTTCTTTGATTCTCATGTTAAGCTCCTCACATACTTCTTAGTCATTTCTTGTGATCTCCCCTCCTTCCTTCCTCAGCCAGATTACCTGGTCCTTGACTGTTGTTTTCCTCCTGATGTGACTGTACAACAGCTTCCGGTCAGACTTGGCTTTCATTGTTATGTCATTTTAGTATTGTCGTTGGGCCTTCCTCCTTGCCTGAGCATATTCATTTCTGGCTCTTCGACTGCTCTCCTTAGTGTCCTGGGTCCTTTGCCTTCTATACTTCTTCCATTCTTTAGTATACTTAGTTTTGGCCTCTACACCTTTTGGTGAAACAAGGGCTCATCCTGGCTTTCTCGTTATTTCTGTTACCCTTGGGTACAAACCTTTCCTCTGCTTCCTTGCATATTGTTGCCACATATTCCATCAACTCATTTATTGATCTCCCCGCCAGTTCTCTGTCCCACTGAACCTCATGCAGGAAATTCCTCATGCTAGTGTACTCCCCTCTCTTGTAGTTTGGCTCGGTTCGTCCTACCCTTCCTGCTACCCTCTCCACTGGTAACTTTGCTATCTGTACTCACCTAGTTGTACTCACCTAGTTGAGGTTGCAGGGGTCGAGTCCAAGCTCCTGGCCCCGCCTCTTCACTGGTCGCTACTAGGTCACTCTCCCTGAACCGTGAGCTTTATCATACCTCTGCTTAAAGCTATGTATGGATCCTGCCTCCACTACATCGCTTCCCAAACTGTTCCACTTCCTGACTACTCTATGGCTGAAGAAATACTTCCTAACATCCCTGTGATTCATCTGTGTCTTCAACTTCCAACTGTGTCCCCTTGTTGCTGTGTCCCATCTCTGGAACATCCTGTCTTTGTCCACCTTGTCAACTCCTCTCAATATTTTGTATGTCGTTATCATGTCCCTCCTATCTCTCCTGTCCTCCAGTGTCGTCAGGTTGATTTCCCTTAACCTCTCCTCGTAGGACATACCTCTTAGCTCTGGAACTAGTCTTGTTGCAAACCTTTGCACTATCTGTGTGTGTGTGTGTGTGTGTGTGTGTGTGTGTGTGTGTGTGTGTGTGCTCACCTATTTGTACTCACTTATTTGTGGTTGCAGGGGTCGAGACATAGCTCCTGGCCCTGCCTCTTCACTGATCACTACTAGGTCCTCTCTCTCCCTGCTCCATGAGCTTCATCATACCTCGTCTTAAAACTATGTATGGTTCCTGCCTCCACTACATCACTTTCCAGATTATTCCACTTCCTGACATCTCTGTGACTAAAGAAATACTTCCTAAGAACTCTTTGACTCATATGGGTGTTCAACTTCTAATTGTGACCCCTTGTTTCTGTGTCCCATCTCTGGAACATCCTGTTTCTGTCCACCTTGTCAATTCCACGCAGTATTCTGTATGTCGTTATCATGTCTCCCCTCCTCCAGAGTCATCAGGCCGATTTCCCTTAACCTTTCTTCGTAGGACATTCCCCTTAGCTCTGGAACTAACCTTATTACAAACTTTAGCACTTTCTCTAAGTTTTTGAAGTGTTAACGAGACCCTGCGTTAAATAGGCACGTAAATAGACACTGTGTTAATTAGACACTGCGCTAACTAGACACTGTTAACTAGACACTGTGTTAACTAGACACTGTGTTAACTAGACACTGCGCTAACTAGACACTGTTAACTAGACACTGTGTTAACTAGACACTGTGTTAACTAAACACTGCGCTAACTAGACACTGTTAACTAGACACTGTGTTAACCAGACACTGTGTTAACTAGACACTGTTAACTAGATACTGTGTTAATTAGACACTGCGCTAACTAGACACTGTTAACTAGACACTGTGTTAACTAGACACTGTGTTAACTAGACACTGCGCTAACTAGACACTGTTAACTAGACACTGTGTTAACTAGACACTGTGTTAACTAAACACTGCGCTAACTAGACACTGTTAACTAGACACTGTGTTAACTAGACACCGTGTTAACTAGATACTGTTAACAAAACACTGTGTTAACTAGCTACTGTTAACAAGACACTGTGTTAACTAGACACAATGTTAACTGGATATTGTTAACAAGACACTGTGTTAACTGGACACTGTGTTACCTAGAGACTGTTAACAAGACACTATGTTTACTAGACACTGTGTTAACAAGACACAGTGTTAACTGGGCACTGTTAACAAGGCACTGTGTTAAGTAGATAATGTAAACAGGACACTGTGTTAACTAGACACTGTGTTAACTGGACATTGTTAACAAGACACTGCGATAATTAGACACTGTGTTAACTAGTTACTGTTAACAAGACACTGTGTTAACTAGACACTGCTAACTGGACACTGTTAACAAGACACTGTGTTAACTAGACACTGTTAACAAGACACTGTCTTAACTAGACACTGTGTTAACTAGACACTGTGTTAACTAGACACTGTTAACTGGACACTGTTAACAAGACACTGTGTTAACAAGACACTGTGTTAATTAGATACTGTTGACAAGACACTGTGTTAACTAGACACTGTGTTAAATAGACACTGTTAACTGAACTCTGTTAACAAGACACTGTGTTAACAAGACACTGTGTTAATTAGATACTGTTAACAAGACACTGTGTTAACTAGACACTGTGTTAGCTAGACATTGTGTTAACTAGACACTGTTAACTGGACACTGTTAACAAGACACTGTGTTAACAGGACACTGTGTTAATTAGATACTATTAACAAGACACTTTGTTAACTAGATACTGTGTTAACTAGATACTGTTAACAAGACACTGTGTTAACTAGATACTATTAACAAGACACTGTGTTAACTAGATACTGTTAACAAGACACTATGTTAACTGGACACTGTTAACTAGACTCTTTGTTAATTAGATATTGTTAACAAGACGATGTGTTAACTAGACACTGTGTTAACTGGACACTGTTAACAAGGCACTGTGTTAACTAGACACTGTGTTAACCATATACTGTGTTAGTTGGACACTGTTAACTAGACATTGTGCTAACTGGATACTGTTAACTAGACATTGTGTTAACTAGACACTATTAACTAGACACTATGTTAACTAGACACTGTTAACTAGACACTGTGTTAACTAGACACTGTGTTAACTGGGCACTGTTAACTAGACATTGTGTTAACTAGACACTATGTTAACTAGACACTGTTAACTAGACACTGTGTTAACTAGACATTGTGTTAACTCTACACTGTTAACCAGACATTGTGTTAACTAGACACTATTAACTAGACACTATGTTAACTAGACACTGTTAACTAGACACTGTGTTAACTAGACACTGTATTAACTGGGCACTGTTAACTAGACATTGTGTTAACTAGACACTATGTTAGCTAGACACTGTTAACTAGACACTGTATTAACTAGACACTGTTAACTAGACGCTGTTAACTAGACACTGTTAACTAGACACTGTGTTACCTAGAGACTGTTAACAAGACACTATGTTTACTAGACACTGTGTTAACAAGACACAGTGTTAACTGGGCACTGTTAACAAGGCACTGTGTTAAGTAGATAATGTAAACAGGACACTGTGTTAACTAGACACTGTGTTAGCTGGACATTGTTAACAAGACACTGCGATAACTAGACACTGTGTTAACTAGTTACTGTTAACAAGACACTGTGTTAACTCTACACTGTTAACCAGACATTGTGTTAACTAGACACTATTAACTAGACACTATGTTAACTAGACACTGTTAACTAGACACTGTGTTAACTAGACACTGTATTAACTGGGCACTGTTAACTAGACATTGTGTTAACTAGACACTATGTTAGCTAGACACTGTTAACTAGACACTGTATTAACTAGACACTGTTAACTAGACGCTGTTAACTAGACACTGTTAGCTAGACATTGTGTCAATTAGATATTGTTAACAAGACACTGTGTTAACTAGACACTGCATTAATTAGATACCGTTACATAGACAATGTTAACTGGACACTGTTAACTAGGCACTGTGTTAACTAGACACTGTGTTAAGTAAACACTGTTAACTAGACGCTGTTAAGTAGATACTGTTAACAGGACACTGTGTTAACTAGACACTAGGCTAGTTCTTATGACCTAGCAGGGGTGAGCACTGCTCTAGTGAAGCATATATATGTAGTGGACTGGCACTAGTTACTAGCTGTAGTTACTAGCATAAGTCATGAGCACTAGTTACTAGCATAAGTCATGAGCACTAGTTACTAGCATAAGTCATGAACACTAGTTACTAGCATAAGTCATGAGCACTAGTTACTAGCATAAGTCATGAGCACTAGTTACTAGCATAAGTCATGAGCACTAGTTACTAGCATAAGTCATGAGCACTAGTTACTAGCATAAGTCATGAGCACTAGTTACTAGCATAAGTCATGAGCACTAGTTACTAGCATAAGTCATGAGCACTAGTTACTAGCATAAGTCATGAACACTAGTTACTAGCATAAGTCATGAGCACTAGTTACTAGCATAAGTCATGAGCACTAGTTACTAGCATAAGTCATGAGCACTAGTTACTAGCATAAGTCATGAGCACTAGTTACTAGCATAAGTCATGAACACTAGTTACTAGCATAAGTCATGAGCACTAGTTACTAGCATAAGTCATGAGCACTAGTTACTAGCATAAGTCATGAGCACTAGTTACTAGCATAAGTCATGAGCACTAGTTACTAGCATAAGTCATGAGCACTAGTTACTAGCATAAGTCATGAGCACTAGTTACTAGCATAAGTCATGAGCACTAGTTACTAGCATAAGTCATGAGCACTAGTTACTAGCATAAGTCATGAACACTAGTTACTAGCATAAGTCATGAGCACTAGTTACTAGCATAAGTCATGAGCACTAGTTACTAGCATAAGTCATGAGCACTAGTTACTAGCATAAGTCATGAGCACTAGTTACTAGCATAAGTCATGAGCACTAGTTACTAGCATAAGTCATGAGCACTAGTTACTAGCATAAGTCATGAGCACTAGTTACTAGCATAAGTCATGAGCACTAGTTACTAGCATAAGTCATGAGCACTAGTTACTAGCATAAGTCATGAGCACTAGTTACTAGCATAAGTCATGAGCACTAGTTACTAGCATAAGTCATGAGCACTAGTTACTAGCATAAGTCATGAGCACTAGTTACTAGCATAAGTCATGAACACTAGTTACTAGCATAAGTCATGAGCACTAGTTACTAGCATAAGTCATGAGCACTAGTTACTAGCATAAGTCATGAGCACTAGTTACTAGCATAAGTCATGAACACTAGTTACTAGCATAAGTCATGAGCACTAGTTACTAGCATAAGTCATGAGCACTAGTTACTAGCATAAGTCATGAGCACTAGTTACTAGCATAAGTCATGAGCACTAGTTACTAGCATAAGTCATGAACACTAGTTACTAGCATAAGTCATGAGCACTAGTTACTAGCATAAGTCATGAGCACTAGTTACTAGCATAAGTCATGAGCACTAGTTACTAGCATAAGTCATGAGCACTAGTTACTAGCATAAGTCATGAGCACTAGTTACTAGCATAAGTCATGAGCACTAGTTACTAGCATAAGTCATGAGCACTAGTTACTAGCATAAGTCATGAGCACTAGTTACTAGCATAAGTCATGAGCACTAGTTACTAGCATAAGTCATGAGCACTAGTTTACTAGCATAAGTCATGAACACTAGTTACTAGCATAAGTCATGAGCACTAGTTACTAGCATAAGTCATGAGCACTAGTTACTAGCATAAGTCATGAGCACTAGTTACTAGCATAAGTCATGAGCACTAGTTACTAGCATAAGTCATGAGCACTAGTTACTAGCATAAGTCATGTTACTAGCATAAGTCATGAGTAGTACTAGCATAAGTCATGAGCACTAGTTACTAGCATAAGTCATGAGCACTAGTTACTAGCATAAGTCATGAGCACTAGTTACTAGCATAAGTCATGAGCACTAGTTACTAGCATAAGTCATGAGCACTAGTTACTAGCATAAGTCATGAGCACTAGTTACTAGCATAAGTCATGAGCACTAGTTACTAGCATAAGTCATGAGCACTAGTTACTAGCATAAGTCATGAGCACTAGTTACTAGCATAAGTCATGAGCACTAGTTACTAGCATAAGTCATGAGCACTAGTTACTAGCATAAGTCATGAGCACTAGTTACTAGCATAAGTCATGAGCACTAGTTACTAGCATAAGTCATGAGCACTAGTTACTAGCATAAGTCATGAGCACTAGTTACTAGCATAAGTCATGAGCACTAGTTACTAGCATAAGTCATGAGCACTAGTTACTAGCATAAGTCATGAACACTAGTCACTAACACTAATCACTACCACTAGTCACCAGCACTAGTCACAAACAATAATCACTAGCACTGGTCACTAGCACTAGTCACTAACACAAATCACTAGCACAAGCTACTAGCACTAGTCACTAACACTAATCATTAGCACTAGTTAATAACACTAGTCTCTAACACTAGTTACTAGCACTATTCAAGCACAAGTCACTAGGACTATTCACTTGTACTAGTCACTAGTTACTAGTGCTAGTTACTAACACTAATCACTAGCACAAGTCGCTAGCACATGTCGCTAGCACTAGATACTAGCACTAATCACTAGCGCTAGTTACTAGCACTAGGCACTAGCACTATTTACTAGCATTAGTCACTAGCACTGGTCACTGACACTAATCACCAGCGCTA
Organism: Cherax quadricarinatus; assembly: GCF_038502225.1. NCBI lineage: Eukaryota > Metazoa > Arthropoda > Malacostraca > Decapoda > Parastacidae > Cherax > Cherax quadricarinatus. The sequence continues at coordinate 27,236,816 of NC_091299.1, forward strand.
GTTACTAGCACTAGACATTAGCACTAGTTAGCAATACTTGTCACTAGCACTAGTCACTCTCATAAGTCACTATCACTAATTACTATCACTAGTTACTATCACTAATAACTAGCACTAGTCACTAGCACCAATCACTAGTACCAATTTCTAGCACCAATTACTAGCACTAGTCACTAGCACCGTTTATTATACCTAGTACTAATTAACAGCAACAGTCACTAATACTAGTTAACAGCACTAGTAACTAGCACCAATCACTATCATTAGTCACTAACAGTAGTCGCTAGCATTGTCACTATAGTCACTAGCGTTAGTCACTGGCACTGACATTATAGTCACTAGCATTAGTTACCAGCACAAGTCACTAGCACTAGTATTAATAACTAGCAAAAGTCACTGGTACTAGTACTAATAACTAGCAAAAGTCACTAGCACTAGTAATAGTAACTAGCACAAATCACTAGCACTAATCAGTAACACTGATTAGCGCTAGTCACTAGCACTAATTACTAGCACTAATCACTAACACTAGTCACTAGCACTAGTTACTAGCCCTAGTCACTGGCACTAGTTACCTGGCACTGTCACTGGCAGAAGGCACTGGCGAGCCAGGGTGCGGCGGACAAGGCATAATCAATGAGGAGATTACAGGTCTGACTATGACCTCTGTCAAATGTCACGGTCAATGAGCGGAAGTGAGAGAGAGAGAGAGAGAGAGAGAGAGAGAGAGAGAGAGAGAGAGAGAGAGAGAGAGAGAGAGAGAGAGAGAGAGAGAGAGAGAGAGAGAGAGAGAGAGAGAGAGAGAGAGAGAGAGAGAGAGAGAGAGAGAGAGGGTGAGGCAGGTGTGGGTGAGCAGGGGCATACTGATGGTAGTGTAAGGGGACTGATTACCTCATCTCCTACCTCTTCAGTCTCCTGTATTGTACTGATAAAGCCATCGTTGGGTGGACGAAGCGTCTACAAGATAAAGATACCCAGAGGCTGCACAGGTGTCTAATGGAATAAATAGCGACGTACCAGTGGTTGATGCAGTGGTTGATGCAGTGGTTGATGCAGTGGTTGATGCAGTGGTTGATGCAGTGGTTGATGCAGTGGTTGATGCAGTGGTTGATGCAGTGGTTGATGCAGTGGTTGATGCAGTGGTTGATGCAGTGGTTGATGCAGTGGTTGATGCAGTGGTTGATGCAGTGGTTGATGCAGTGGTTGATGCAGTGGTTGATGCAGTGGTTGATGCAGTGGTTGATGCAGTGGTTGATGCAGTGGTTGATGCAGTGGTTGATGCAGTGGTTGATGCAGTGGTTGATGCAGTGGTTGATGCAGTGGTTGATGCAGTGGTTGATGCAGTGGTTGATGCAGTGGTTGATGCAGTGGTTGATGCAGTGGTTGATGCAGTGGTTGATGCAGTGGTTGATGCAGTGGTTGATGCAGTGGTTGATGCAGTGGTTGATGCAGTGGTTGATGCAGTGGTTGATGCAGTGGTTGATGCAGTGGTTGATGCAGTGGTTGATGCAGTGGTTGATGCAGTGGTTGATGCAGTGGTTGATGCAGTGGTTGATGCAGTGGTTGATGCAGTGGTTGATGCAGTGGTTGATGCAGTGGTTGATGCAGTGGTTGATGCAGTGGTTGATGCAGTGGTTGATGCAGTGGTTGATGCAGTGGTTGATGCAGTGGTTGATGCAGTGGTTGATGCAGTGGTTGATGCAGTGGTTGATGCAGTGGTTGATGCAGTGGTTGATGCAGTAGTTGATGCAGTAGTTGATGCAGTGGTTGATGCAGTGGTTGATGCAGTGGTTGATGCAGTGGTTGATGCAGTGGTTGATGCAGTGGTTGATGCAGTGGTTGTGCAGTTGATGCAGTGGTTGATGCAGTGGTTGATGCAGTGGTTGATGCAGTAGTTGATGCAGTGGTTGATGCAGTGGTTGATGCAGTGGTTGATGCAGTGGTTGATGCAGGTTGATGCAGTGGTTGATGCAGTGGTTGATGCAGTGGTTGATGCAGTGGTTGATGCAGTGGTTGATGCAGTAGTTGATGCAGTGGTTGATGCAGTGGTTGATGCAGTGGTTGATGCAGTAGTTGATGCAGTGGTTGTGCAGTAGTTGATGCAGTGGTTGATGCAGTGGTTGATGCAGTGGTTGATGCAGTGGTTGATGCAGTGGTTGGTGCAGTGGTTGATGCAGTGGTTGATGTAGTGGTTGATGCAGTGGTTGGTGCAGTGGTTGGTGCAGTGGTTGATGCAGTGGTTGATGTAGTGGTTGATGTAGTGGTTGATGTAGTGGTTGATGCAGTGGTTGGTGCAGTGGTTGGTGCAGTGGTTGATGCAGTGGTTGATGTAGTGGTTGATGTAGTGGTTGATGCAGTGGTTGATGCAGTGGTTGGTGCAGTGGTTGATGCAGTGGTTGATGTAGTGGTTGATGCAGTGGTTGATGCAGTGGTTGATGCAGTGGTTGGTGCAGTGGTTGATGCACTGTTTGATGCAGTGGTTGATGCAGTTGTTGATGCAGTTGTTGATGCAGTGGTTGATGCAGTAGTTGATGCAGTAGTTGATGCAGTGGTTGATGCAGTGGTTGATGCAGTGGTTGATGCAGTGGTTGATGCAGTGGTTGATGCAGTGGTTGATGCAGGTTGATGCAGTGGTTGATGCAGTGGTTGATGCAGTGGTTGATGCAGTGGTTGATGCAGTGATGCAGGTTGATGCAGTGGTTGATGCAGTGGTTGATGCAGTGGTTGATGCAGTGGTTGATGCAGTGGTTGATGCAGTGGTTGATGCAGTGGTTGATGCAGTGGTTGATGCAGTGGTTGATGCAGTGGTTGATGCAGTAGTTGATGCAGTGGTTGATGCAGTGGTTGATGCAGTGGTTGATGCAGTGGTTGATGCAGTGGTTGATGCAGTGGTTGATGCAGTGGTTGATGCAGTGGTTGATGCAGTGGTTGATGCAGTAGTTGATGCAGTGGTTGATGCAGTGGTTGATGCAGTGGTTGATGCAGTGGTTGATGCAGTGGTTGATGCAGTGGTTGATGCAGTAGTTGATGCAGTAGTTGATGCAGTGGTTGATGCAGTGGTTGATGCAGTGGTTGATGCAGTGGTTGATGCAGTGGTTGATGCAGTGGTTGATGCAGTGGTTGATGCAGTAGTTGATGCAGTGGTTGATGCAGTGGTTGATGCAGTGGTTGATGCAGTGGTTGATGCAGTGGTTGATGCAGTGGTTGATGCAGTGGTTGATGCAGTGGTTGATGCAGTGGTTGATGCAGTGGTTGATGCAGTGGTTGATGCAGTGGTTGATGCAGTGGTTGATGCAGTGGTTGATGCAGTGGTTGATGCAGTAGTTGATGCAGTAGTTGATGCAGTGGTTGATGCAGTGGTTGATGCAGTGGTTGATGCAGTGGTTGATGCAGTGGTTGATGGTTGATGCAGTGGTTGATGCAGTAGTTGATGCAGTGGTTGATGCAGTGGTTGATGCAGTGGTTGATGCAGTGGTTGATGCAGTAGTTGATGCAGTAGTTGATGCAGTGGTTGATGCAGTGGTTGATGCAGTGGTTGATGCAGTAGTTGATGCAGTAGTTGATGCAGTGGTTGATGCAGTGGTTGATGCAGTGGTTGATGCAGTAGTTGATGCAGTGGTTGATGCAGTGGTTGATGCAGTGGTTGATGCAGTAGTTGATGCAGTAGTTGATGCAGTGGTTGATGCAGTGGTTGATGCAGTGGTTGATGCAGTGGTTGATGCAGTGGTTGATGCAGTGGTTGATGCAGTGGTTGATGCAGTGGTTGATGCAGTGGTTGATGCAGTGGTTGATGCAGTGGTTGATGCAGTGGTTGATGCAGTGGTTGATGCAGTGGTTGATGCAGTGGTTGATGCAGTGGTTGATGCAGTGGTTGATGCAGTGGTTGATGCAGTGGTTGATGCAGTGGTTGATGCAGTGGTTGATGCAGTGGTTGATGCAGTAGTTGATGCAGTGGTTGATGCAGTGGTTGATGCAGTGTTGATGTAGTGGTTGATGCAGTGGTTGGTGCAGTGGTTGGTGCAGTGGTTGATGCAGTGGTTGATGAAGTGGTTGATGCAGTGGTTGGTGCAGTGGTTGATGCAGTGGTTGGTGCAGTGGTTGATGCAGTGGTTGATGGTTGATGCAGTGGTTGATGCAGTGGTTGATGCAGTGGTTGATGCAGTGGTTGATGCAGTGGTTGATGCAGTGGTTGATGCAGTGGTTGATGCAGTGGTTGATGCAGTGGTTGATGCAGTGGTTGATGCAGTAGTTGATGCAGTAGTTGATGCAGTGCAGTGGTTGATGCAGTTGTTGGTGCATTGGTTGGTGCAGTGGTTGATGCAGTGGTTGATGTAGTGGTTGTTGCAGTGGTTGGTGCAGTGGTTGATGCAGTGGTTGGTGCAGTGGTTGATGCAGTGGTTGATGCAGTGGTTGGTGCAGTGGTTGATGCAGTGGTTGATGCAGTGGTTGATGCAGTGGTTGATGCAGTGGTTGGTGCAGTGGTTGATGCAGTGGTTGATGCAGTGGTTTGTGCAGTGGTTGGTGCAGTGGTTGATGTAGTGGTTGATGTAGTGGTTGGTGCAGTGGTTGATGCAATGGTTGATGCAGTGGTTGATGCAGTGGTTGATGCAGTGGTTGATGCAGTGGTTGATGCAGTGGTTGATGCAGTGGTTGATGCAGTGGTTGATGCAGTGGTTGATGCAGTGGTTGATGCAGTGGTTGATGCAGTGGTTGATGCAGTGGTTGATGCAGTGGTTGATGCAGTGGTTGATGCAGTGGTTGATGCAGTGGTTGATGCAGTAGTTGATGCAGTGGTTGATGCAGTAGTTGATGCAGTGGTTGATGCAGTGGTTGATGCAGTGGTTGATGCAGTGGTTGATGCAGTGGTTGATGCAGTGGTTGATGCAGTGGTTGATGCAGTGGTTGATGCAGTAGTTGATGCAGTAGTTGATGCAGTGGTTGTTGCAGTGGTTGATGCAGTAGTTGATGCAGTGGTTGATGCAGTGGTTGATGCAGTGGTTGTTGCAGTGGTTGATGCAGTAGTTGATGCAGTGGTTGATGCAGTGGTTGATGCAGTGGTTGATGCAGTGGTTGATGCAGTGGTTGATGCAGTGGTTGATGCAGTGGTTGATGCAGTGGTTGATGCAAGTAGTTGATGCAGTGGTTGATGCAGTGGTTGATGCAGTGGTTGATGCAGTGGTTGATGCAGTGGTTGATGCAGTGGTTGATGCAGTGGTTGATGCAGTGGATGATGAAGTGGTTGATGCAGTGGTTGATGCAGTGGTTGATGCAGTGGTTGATGCAGTGGTTGAGGCAGTGGTTGATGCAGTGGTTGATGCAGTGGTTGATGCAGTGGTTGATGCAGTGGTTGATGCAGTAGTTGATGCAGTAGTTGATGCAGTGGTTGTTGCAGTGGTTGATGCAGTGGCTAACCCCGGAGGATTAGCCACCCAGGATAACTCAAGAAAGTCAGTGCGTCATCGAGGACTGTCTAACTTATTTCCATTGGGGTCCTCAATCTTGTCCCCCAGGATGCGACCCACACCAGTCGACTAACACCCAGGTATCTATTTGCTGCTAGGTGAACAGGACAGGTGTAAGGAAACGTGTCGGAATGTTTTCACCCGCCGGGAATCGAACCCGGGCCCTCCATGTGTGAAGCGGGAGCTTTAGCCACCTGGATAGGCTAGAAAATCCCACACCAAATGTTATTCTTCTTGGAGATTTCAATCTCCAGCATGTAAAAATGGCTCAACATAACGTTATACCAGAAACATCTCCTGGAAGCACCCTGGCTCATCAAACACACCAGGGAATTAATGAAGCTCTGTGAACCAACAGAAAACTGAGCCCACTAGAAATAAATACCTTGGATTTGATATTCACTGACAACGAGGAACTAATCAGAGACATAATAATTACGAAAACAATATACTCTGACCATAACATCATAGAAGTACAAACGAGTATAAACTCGGGGTTAAGAATCTACATCACTAATGTAAGAGACGGGAAGTTCAGTAATTTTAACTTCAATAACCATAGGATTGACTGGGAAAATATAACCCAAACATATCCAGGGAATCAGACATGAGCACCCTAAATCCCCACCAATACCTGGAGAAGCTAAATATAGAAGCATACAAGGTCTGTATTACATACATAACATTGAGGGAACCCAAAAGATCAGTTATATAGAGAGAGCATAGGAGATTGTACAAAAGAAGAAAGCGGGTTACTGAATTGCTTAAAAACATAAACATAATAATAATAATAATAATAATAATAATAATAATAATAATAATAATAATAATAATAATAATAATAATAATAATAATAATAATAACAGTTTATTAAGACATGATACATAGTTGTACAAGGTATTATAATAGGTGGGTGTACATGTCAAAAGCCCCTTGTATGTAGAACATTATGGGCACCTTAAAATTAACTTAAGATTAGTGGAAGAGTTATAGTAAACAGTTTACAATATCAAGTACAACTGAGTATTTTAAACAATGAAATTTGAACATTTAAATTTTGAATCATTATAGTTTTGCAATTTTGTAACATTACAATGAATAATATAACAAAATGATCAATTTGCTATATGTAGTCGTACAATTTCTTAATCAGATCTAATCAAATCAAATCAATGATGTGTAGTGCAGTAACAGTTAACATGGTCATTAGATGAGTTACAGTGTATTCAAGAGAATGGATTATTCTACTAGGTAATGCTATAATAACATAGTTTGATAAGGTTTCTCTAATTATACAACTGGGTTATACATTTATGGAATATAAGTTATTCAATATTTGCATTAGATTAGATATGAGAATTTATTGACCTTTGAGAATTTATTTACGGGGTCCTAAGGCCAGGGGAGTTACACAGTGAGTAATGATATTTTGAAGCAGTAAAAAGTGATTTGTTAACTATGTAGGGAAAGTTACATTAAGTACTGTATATTTAGTTTTGGGTGAGTATGTGGTTTTTTAGAAGAGTCTTGAATTGATATACAGACAGTGTTTCTTTGGTAATCACTGATAATGAATTCCAAATTTTTTGGGCCTTTTATGTGCACTGAGTTTTTACATAGTGTGAGATGGACACGAGGAACATATGTGTCTTGTGTTATCATCATGTGTTGTGTTGAGGTTGGTAAGGAGAAGTTTGACGGGAGGGTTTATATTTGAGTTTATTGTTCTATGTATGTAGTAGGCACAATATTGAGTATGGATGTTTTGTACGATGAGTAAGTTTAGACTTTTGAATATTGGTGGAGTGTGCTGTCTGGAGTGGGAATTTGTTACCATTCTGACTGCAGCCTTTTGTTGGGTAATTAATGGTCTGAGATGATTTATTGTTGTTGAGCCCCACGCGCAGATTCCATAGGTGAGATAGGGGTAAATAAGTGAGTGATATAGGGCCAGGAGGGCTGTCTGTAGAACATAGTACCGTATCTTTGATAGTATGCCTATGGTCTTTGAGATTTTCTTGGAAATTTGCTGTACATGTGTCTGAAATTTCAGGCTGTTATCAAGGTGGATTCCTAAGAATTTTCCCTCTGTGAGGTTTGTGATAGGTGTTCCATTTATCATTATGTCAAGGGGAACATTTGTAGCTCTGTTTCCAAACTGAATGTAGTAGGTTTCGTCAATATTGAGAATAAGCTTGTTAATCATCATCCAGGTAGATATTTTCTATAATTCAGTATTTACAGTATTGGCTAGTATGACTAGGCAAATAGTATGGGTCTGAGTAGTTGCGATGCATTTGGTAGGTTGTTTATGTAAACGAGAAAGGGAAGTGGTGCCAAGGACACTTCCCTGTGGGACACCGACTGTTATTGGTAGTGTGGAAGAGGTAGCTCCATTTGTGTACACAGGTGACCAAAACTGTGCAGCATAATCTAAATGAGGCCTAACCAAGGATGTATAGAGTTGAAGAACAACCTGAGGACTCCTATTATTTATGCTTCTTGATATGAAGCCAAGTATTCTATTAGCTTTATTGCGAACACTTATGCACTGTTGTCTTGGTTTCAGATTACTGCTAACCAGAACTCCTAAATCTTTTTCGCAATCCGTAATATTAAGATCTACATTATTTAGTTTATATGTGGCATGGTTATTGTCCTGTCCAACATTTAGAACTTTGCATTTGTCTATATTAAACTGCATCTGCCACTTCTCCGACCACTGCATCAGTCTATTCAAATCTTCCTGGAGTGCTCGAATGTCCTCGTCAGAATGAATTCGACGGCCTATTTTGGTGTCATCGGCAAACTTGCCGATGTCGCTCTTTATGCCCTCATCTATGTCGTTTATGTAGATTGTGAACAGCAGGGGGCCCAACACTGACCCCTGTGGAACACCGCTCGTGAATATTGGCTTCTGTTGCTAAGATATGACTTTAGGTAGTTGAGGGAGTGCCCTCTTGTACCATAATGTGTTTTATGTGCAATAAATCATGGTGAACTGTATCAAAAGCTTTACGTAGATCAATGAAGATTCCCAATGGGACTTCTTTTTTCTCGAGTGCAGTGTATATTAATTCTAGCATATGTATAATAGCATCATTCATGTTTTTGTTAGGCCTGAATCCAAACTGACAGGGGTTGAGTATGTTGTGGGAAATAAGGTAGGAATAGATCTGCCTATGAATTAATTTTTCAAAGATTTTAGAGAGAAGGGGTAAGTTAGATATTGGCCTATAGTTATTCAGGTCTGTTTGATCTCCTCCTTTATGTATCGGGGTGACCCTCGCTATTTTGAGAATTGAGGGGAAGGTAGAGGATTCGATGGATTTGTTAAAGAGTGTTGCAATAATTGGTGACATATATTGCAAAGATGGAAAGATACTCTTAGCCAAGAGATCACTGATTTAGAACAAAAACTTAATTGTCATACCAAACAGAAGAAGCACAGAGGGAACAAAAGACCATCCATGATACTGCAAGAAAGCTAAAATATTTTTATTCATATGCAAAACCCAAGCTAAAAACTACCTGTAGAACTGGGCCAATAATGAGAGGAGACTCGTATACTGACGACGAACAGGAAATGAGTGAAATTCTAAAGGAACAGTGTGAGTCAGTGTTCAGCAACCCACTAAATGACAGCAAGGTAGAGAATGCAGAGACATTCTTCACTCCAGTGGAAGGCCATGCAGGTCAACTGACATTAATACTAATCCCATAGATTTTGAAAAAGACATTGAAATGTTGTTCGCTCACTCAGCACCTGGACCAGATTCATGGAATGCTTTATGTGATCATAGGGTGAGTACACACAAAATAAAGGCCAGAGGCATCATGGGAAGGTAGGCAGATGGATTTCCAGGATCCTAACACACAGAACACAAAAAGTAGGAGTAAAAAGAACAAAATCCAGCATCAGCAAGGTAAAAAACTGAGTTCCCCAAGACACTGTCCTTATAGCAGACAGATATAAACACCCGTCATAGTTTTGTATCATCATTTGCAGATGATACTAAAATAAGCATGAAAGTCACTTCGGTAGAATACAGTAAAAAATTGCAACAAGGTATAAGCAGAGTTTTCCAGAGGGCAGTGGAGAACAGCATGATGGTCAGTGGTGATAAGTTCAAATTGCTGAGGTATGAAAAGAATGAAAAACTGAAAAGGAATACTGTATACAAAACTCAAAAGGATCGTCAAATAGAACAAAAGGAATATGTGAAAAACTTAGGAATAATTTTGTCAGCTGACCTTTCTTTCAAAGAAACCAATAAGACAAAGATCATGACAGCCAGGAGAATGATGAGGTGGCTAATGCCAGCTTTCGAAGCAAGGGAAATAATGCCACTGGTGACGCTTTTCAAATCACTAGTGCTCCTCATTTGGGATATTGTTCAGTGTTGATGGCCCTGTTCAGCGCTGGAGAAATATCAGAGCTGGAACAAATACAGATTGTTTACAGCCTACATAGAGCCAGTACAGCATTTAAATTACTGGAAATGCCTTAAGGGAGGGGCAAGCCATTTTTCAGTGATCAGGAAATTAAGATTGAAAAATTATGGAAAAACAATGTTTACTTGCTGAAAAATAGGGCAAAATTCTGTCAACATTTTGATGTAATCAGCTTGTTTCTATCGCATTTCTATGTTTTTCATTAAATGTAATTTTTGTATTCTTGCTGTCATCAAAAATGCACGTTGGCAGTTAATAATAATAATAATAATAATAATAATAATAATAATAATAATAATAATAATAATAATAATAATATCTTTATTTACTACCTGTGGAAAATACTGTATATTTTCCGGAAATACGGTAATTTATAGGTAAATAGATGCCCTATATTGTATTTTAAAAGAAGTATGTTATCGAAAATGGGAAACCTGCGGCTGGGGAGGTCAGTCGCCATTTTGTTTGAATTGAATAACACATTGTGAATAATGGGAAGAATTTTTCCTGCCCTAGAGGTTAAAATCGGGCTGACACCTCTCAAATAGGAGGCGAAATTGTTGGATGTACATTCCTGCATAATTTGAGTATCAGGCGACAGGACAGGACAACTCTAGGAACCTCAGATAAGCTGTCTAAATTATGTTTAATTTCTGGCCAGTAAATTCTTCATAAATGTAGGGAAAAGGGGGGGGGGTCCTGTACATGACACATTAATCTCCAGTCAAATTGGTGAGTGATATGATTTTAAGATATTCTCCTTCTGTTATATAAATGTGTATATATATAATTATTTATTAATTTAATATATAGTCCACAAATTTATATATTTACCAGCATTCCTGGTGATGTATTTTATTTATAATTAATAGATCCAGAGCAACTTGTGGATATGACAGTGGTAGGTATCCAAGGGGGACATTTTTTGCGACCTAGGTGTCCCAAATTCCTACTTGTCTAACTGATAAATAATAATTATCTTTGTTATTTACTGTTATGTACATAATGAGTTACATATAAATGCAATTTTCCACACTACCAGTACATGTACAAGGTATACAGACCATAGCTGACAACAATGACATACTACTCTATAGAAAGTCTCTTGCTATGCTCGGCATGTCGGGCAAATTAGTGGGTTTTATAATTTTTTTTCCTCCAAAAATTACGATTTTTATGATTGTTTCATTCTAAATGCTGGACATGGTAACTTCTGTGCTGACTGAAGTGAAGAGCTGGTGAGTGTCTCCCTCAGTAGCCTGCCGGCTGTCAACAAGGAAGGAGGAGTGGAACATGCTGAGATTTAGCGTGTCGTAACCGTAGTTTTCACACCAAACAATAATAATAAGTTACTGACATTGTGTTCCTTTTTCCGCGATAAGTATTGATAGGATTGTCATGATTTTTGCACATGTTACTGAGAATGATGGTTGTACAAACACCCGGGGGGGGGGTTATTTGGGATATTGTTTACAGCTTTGTTTTTAATGTTTTTTTTTTTCCCCTCAAAAAAAAAAAGTCACTTAACTTCAAAAAATTTTTATGGGCGCTACTGACATTATCGGTGAAGCATCCAGTGTTAACAATAATATAACCTTTATCTTTCATCTTATGTTAACTAGAGCATTGTACATCTTCCCAGTTTAGTAGAAAAAGGAGAGTTCTATGACCCATAAAGTTGTGCATAATTTATTTTTTTTCTATCTAACTTGAAGGCTAAAAACTTATAAACACAGTCTATATGTTTTTTCATGCTTCTTAATCCACTTTCAAAATCGAATTGAAATCTGACCCAAAAAAAAAAAAATGGTGATTTTGTCCACCCCTCCCACCATTGCTGCCAGTTCTGTCTTGGCTAGATATTTTTGGCATGCAGTTTACATTCCCTTTATTTATTCTTGCTTTCCATTTATACACCTCAGTCATTTTCCCCAAATTCTACGCCTTTCTAGAGAGTGCAGATTCAGGGACCTCAGTCTATCCTCATAGGGAAAATTTCTGATACATGGGATCAACTTTGTCATCCTCCTTTGTACGTTTTCCAGTGAATTTATATCCATTCTGTAATACAGTGACCAGAACTGTGCAAGACAATCTAAATGAAGCCTAACCAAGCAGTCCTTGGTCGGGTGAGACCTGCTGCAGATAACAACATAAGAAAGAATGAACACTGCTGCAGGCCTAATGGCCCATGCGAGGCAGGTCCAAGTCTCCTACTGGCTGAAGCCAATAACCCACCCTAATCAGGTCAGGTCACATTCACTTAAGAAGGAGCACGGCATCAGACCTACTAGCACAAGCTACTCACATCCAACTCACACCCACCCACACTCACTCATGTATTTATCTAACCAATTTTTAAAACTACACAACGTCTTAGCTTCCATGACGGTACTCGGGAGTTTGTTCCACTCATTCACAACTCTATTATCAAACCAGTACTTTCCTATATCCTTCCTGAATCTGAATTTTTCCAACTTAAAACCATTGCTGCGAGTCCTGTCTTGGCTAAATATTTTTAACTCGCTATTTACATCCCCTTTATTTATTCATGTTTTCCATTTATACACGTCAATCATATCCCCCTAATTCTGTGCCTTTCTAGAGAGTGCAGATGTAGGCCCTCATTCTATCCTTATAGGGAAGATTTCTGATACATGGGATCAATTTTGTCATCCTCCCTTGTATGTTTTGTTAGGTAAGACACATATGCAACAGTTAGACAACTTTATTCCGAAACGTTTCGCCTACACAGTAGGCTTCTTCAGTCGAATACAGAAAGTAGGCAGGAACAGTAGAGATGTGAAGACGATGTAATCAGTCCATCACCCTTAAAGTCGTAGAATTTGAGGTTGTCAGTCCCTCGTAGAATTTGACAACCTCAAATTCTACGACTTTAAGGGTGATGGACTGATTACATCGTCTTCACATCTCTACTGTTCCTGCCTACTTTCTGTATTCGACTGAAGAAGCCTACTGTGTAGGCGAAACGTTTCGGAATAAAGTTGTCTAACTGTTGCATATGTGTCTTACCTAACAACCTGTCGGTATTGTATACCATTTTGATGTTCATCTTGTATGTTTTCCAGAGCATTTACATCCATTCTGTAATATGGTGACCAAATCTGTGCAGCATAATCTAAATGAGACCTAACCAAGGCTATATGCCTCATACTTCTTTAAGTTGACAACGGGCGCTAAGATGGTTGTATTTCTGTCACCCGAAGCACCTCAAAAGTTCTGGGTTGTCCATCCTAACCTGGAATGTTAATAATATATCCTTATTTTTACAAGTACAAGGTATACAGGCCTAGCCGACATCAATGACATACTACTATATAGAAAGTCCCTTTTTATGCAGAGCATTTCGGGCAAATTAGGTCAGCTTTGTCCCAGAATGCGACCCACACCAGTCCACTAACACCCAGGTTTTACGAATCTACTAACTTTTTTCACTAAGGTATTTGAGGAGGTAGATCATGGTATTGAATATGATATTGTATATATGGACTTCAGTAAGGCTTTTGATAAAGTACCACTTCAGAGGCTATTGAGGAAACTTAAGGCACACGGAATAGAAGGAGAAACTTTTTCCTGGGTAGAGGCATGGTTGGCAAATAGGCAACAGAGAGTTTGCATAAATGGGAAGAAATCAGAAGTGGGGTACGTCACAAGCGGTGTTCCACAGGGATCAGTGTTGGGTCCCATGTTGTTCACAATTTGCATAAACGACATAGATGAAGGAATAAATAGCGACATAAGCAAGTTTGCTGTTGATACCAAAATAGGCCGTCCAATTCATTCTAATGAGGACATTAGAGCACTCCAGGATGATTTGAATAGTGACAAATGGTTTGAAAGCCGACAAGTTGAAGATTGAGACACTTGTGCAACATATGGGAATCTTTATTAAGGAAACGTTTCGCCACACAGTCCAATACAAAGTAGAAATGTGTAAGGAGAGGAGGAGTTTGAGGTAATCAGTCCCTCAGCCTGGAATCGATGTGTTCAGTCCATCACTCTTGTAGAAAGTACAGCATATGGTCGGAGAAGTGGCTTATATATTGTAGTCAGGTGAGCGGAAGCAGGAGGAAGCAGGATCACAGTGGAACCATCCACTAGTGTAAGTAGGTCTTCGTCCAAAGGTTGGACAAGTGTTGAAGAATTCCTTGTATCAAGAATCCATGATGTTGCAGTGTCTGACAGTTGTGACTCAATCCTCAACTTATCGGTTTTCAACCCATTTTTGTCACATCTGTCACACTGCAACATCATGGGATCTTGATACAAGGAGTTCTTCAATACTTGTCCAACCTTCGGACGAAGACCTACTTACACTCCTGGGGGAAGGGGGAGGGGGTGAAGGGGGAGGGGGTGAAGAAAAATATTCAGCAGAGAGGCAAGGAAAGGATGATGGGAAGGGGATGGGAGAAGGACGGAGGGTGGTGGATGGAAGGAGGGAGGGGGTATTTGATGGAGGGAAGGAGGCAGAGAAATGAGGTGACGGGTGGGAGGAGGGGAAGGTTGTTAGGGGGGGAGGTAGGCTTCACCTACGGCCTCCAGCTTCCTGTCTGCCTTCCCAGGCGTCACCTCTATACCCCTGAGGGTTCCCCTGGGGCTTCCCCTGGGTTCCATCGGGGCTCTCCTGAATGGTCACTGAGGCTCCCATGGGACTCCCCTGAGGGCTCCCCTGAGGGCTGCCATACGGGCTCCCCTGAGGGATCCCTACGATTCCCTAGGGCTCATCTGGGGCTCTCTGAGTACAAGAGCAGCCGCACTAATTCTCCCGTCCCTTAAAACATGGTAGTTACTCATAAATAGGCCTACCTCCTGTGCTGATCATAAATAGGCCTACCTCCTGTGCTGATCCTAGATAGGCCTCCACCTGTGCTGATCATAAATAGGCCTACCTCCTGTGCTGATCATAAATAGGCCAAATTCTGTGCTGATCATAAATAGGCCAAAGTTCTATGCTGATCACAAATAGGCCTACCTCCCATGCTGATCATAAATAGGCCTACGTCCTGTGCTGATCACAAATAGGCCTACCTCCTGTGCTGATCATAGTCCTACCTCCTGTGCTGATCATAGATAGGCCCACCTCCTGTGCTGATCATAAATAGGCCTACCTCCTGTGCTGATCATAAATAGGCCTACTTCCTGTGTTGATAATAAATACCTAGCAGTAAGTCTGGTGTGGGTGGCATCCTGGGGGACAAGATTGAATGACCACGATGGAAATAAGACAGTCCCTCGACGACACACTGACTTTTTTGGGTTATCCTGGGTGGCCAACCCATATGCTCATTGGAGAAGCCAGGTATAGATTCTCAAAAATCAGGGACAAAGGAATTAATGTGCAATTGCTACGGATCTCATCACGCATTGGATTACTCCTTCATGATAAAGTTGATATGTTAGCCAAGAAGAGTACCCAGAAGGAGAATGTAGAATATAACTTTGGTATAACTGTGTCTAGCATTAGGAATAATATTAGGAGAGAAGTAAATAATGAAAATGAATGTTATAGGAATGCAGTTAGAAGCCTGAGTAGATCTGTAACCCACTATGATAACATGAACGTAGATAAGTATGTTTATGGAGCAACTTGCAATGTGAACAGACTGACTGATGTTGTAGTGGCCAGGCTTAGGCTTGGTTACAAGTACTGACTGATGTTGTAGTGGCCAGGCTTAGGCTTGGTTACAAGTACTGACTGATGTTGTAGTGGCCAGGCTTAGGCTTGGTTACAAGTACTTGGCCAGGCTTAGGCTTGGTTACAAGTACTGACTGATGTTGTAGTGGCCAGGCTTAGGCTTGGTTACAAGTACTGACTGATGTTGTAGTGGCCAGGCTTAGGCTTGGTTACAAGTACTGACTGATGTTGAA